>NC_137201.1:10408052-10433052 GCF_960531495.2 Zeus faber | reverse complement strand
ATATCTATTCAAATTTCAAATAGAAAAATAGACGGACAGATATGAGGAGAAAAACAGAGGTAGTGGGAGGGTGTGGTTGGAGTTGTGGCTGTGGTTACTCAGGAAGCACTAAGGAGCCTGGGTAGAAGCAAGTAGTATCACAAATATACTAATTATAATAATATAAAAAAATGTATAATGACTATATATAATTATTGTACAAAATGTCCCAGGTGTACAATTTTGCCATGGAGAGGTGGTTTCAATAACATGCTAATGTGATAACGATGGCTTTATATCTCACTGTTTAGCCTCTAGGGGGCGCCAACTATGATTGTCGTGATATCTCCGATTGGATTAAAATGTTTGGCATTTCTGGGTTCAGCGATTTTGGCAGTTGCTCCGTAGTATATTGTGTTACAACATACTGAATTTTGTGTGAATATATCTAAAAAAGATCCATAATAAGAAGTTGTTATTTAGAAAATTTTGAGAAATGTGTTGTTTGCGAAATCAATCTGAAAGCTGTCTCTCGGACTTTGTTGTTAAATCCTCTTCAGATTATCCGTCAGAAGTATTCAGATGTACAGAACCATAAGTACGGTATATCTCTTTTAGCCAAAGGCGGTGTAAACTATCCAGCAGCCAGATAAATAATTACAGAGCACCCCATGAATATTGATAGGGTTATTAGATTCACTTAAGAATATTTTTTACCAACTATTTGTATACTAATGCAGCTTCACATTATATAATACCTTCGTCGCCACACGTTCGTGTTGGAGGTTTTCATTTAGAAAATCTCAGAAGGTTGAGGGGAGAAGAGATATGAACAAGCAACCCATCCAGCACTGCGTTGGACGGCTATGAACAATGGCCTAACGAGGACTGTGAGCCTTTATTTGCCTGATCGTCAAGGAAAGATGCAGAAACGTGAGGTTGGGCCAAGTAACGGACTTTGGGGAACGCCACGGATTCCAAGCCATGGGCCTTCCAAATGTGTGTAAAGAAAACAAACGCCCCCCCGTCACACTCCTAATGTCTACCGCACAGTGAACCCCCTCTTCATCCGACCATTCACTCAGAAAATATTCCTGGACTACAACCGTTTGCCGAGCGTAACCCCATTGTACCCAGGCGCCGTTACCCGCCGTGTTAAGAAGGTTGTCTATTTCGCACTTGAATTCCTACTTTGACTTAGTCAGCGTCGAAGCAGGTTAAGGTTAATTCTGAGTGTGTCTGTGAAAGAGGGCCGCGCTAAGGTGTATGACCCCGCACAAGGCGTGAAGCTTGTATTGCATATTTATAACCTCTCCATACATTTTTCATCACAGTCTTCAAAGCCCGCCCTGCTGACACCCTCTGTACACGGGGCCCTACTTCTTCTCCCTCACCTTTTCAATGTCTGCCTCGCTCACTCTCTCTACCTCTGTCCAGCAAGACGGTCTAATTCACATTCCCGATTGACATTCAAGCTGATTTTTCATCCCCTCTCTGATCCCTTTGCCTGTAAAATTCTCCGCGGCGAATTTCTCTCTCTCTCGCTCTCTTTCTCACCTTCCTCCCTCGATTCGATGACGCCGCTGCCTTTCTCGACGTTTCATTGCTTCATTTACATGAAGGCTCTTTATATAACCTCCATTCCCGCTACGGTCGTTTACGTTGTCTCTCTTCCCTCCGATTTCATCCTTTGTTTTTCCTGCCCCGAGAAGCTTATTTTCTTCCGCGCCGGCTCCCCCTCCTGTCATTTATTCCTCCATCATGCCCTTTCACACAGAAAGTCTACCTCTCCGTCTCCGCCATGCCTATCTCCTCCCGGATCCCTTGGATCAAAGCCCTTGTGCGACTAATCTGTCTGTCGGTGTGATGGATTCACCCACTTCAAATGATTATAAAGCCATTGCAAGCTTGAGTGTCTGTTGCGTAAGAGCCTCAAAAGTCAATGTACATGCTAATGGGGTGAGTAAAATGCCGTACAAGGAGCACTTTCCAGTCAGCGCGCCTTCGCCGCATACTACTGTTCATTACGGGGTGCGGAGGACCCACCGTGACGTGGCGAGGAGAGGATCTAAGCATCCGAGATCTACCGGATTCGGAGAGAAGAGACGAGGGTGTAATGGAGTGTGGACAGCTCCCCCTCGGTGGGGAACGGGGAGGTCAGCGATGGTCGTGGGTTTGTGGGAGGGAGGGCGTGATGTAGAGGTGACGAGGAGAAGCACGACCTTGTTGAGAGGGACTATAGCTGCTGTGGAACTGAGGGTGTCAAGAGGTGAGACTGTACATCGGGGCTGTAGAACAAAGGTGTGAATACGACTGTGTTGGATGGCAATGGCTGCGATTTGCTGTGGGTTGGACGCTTATGACAAATGTACTTATTGTAATTTTCTTTGGATGAAAGCCTCTGATAAATGAGCTCATTTAATATAATGATATAATGGCTTGGCACGACATTATGAGGTGAGGGGAAGATGAAGGTTGACGACGGAAGGGTCATTTTATGACCATAAAAAAAGGGTTTGAGCAAACACATTAGGGAGCTTTGAAATATGGGAATGATGAGCTTGAATCTTCCATTGGATAGAAGAGTAGAGCCTGACAGGTCGAGACAGGGAAGGTGGAGGGAAAGCAAGGACATAGCAATGAGCAAAGCAGCTGCAGGGGGTGAGTTAACAGCATAAGATGACTGACCCATTAGGGCATCATCTGCCAGAACCATCCCGCGCTTCATTTACAACTCTTCAGTTGATGTGAGTCTGCAGTTAATTTCCCGTATTGGCGATTTAGAGAAGTTTTATTTAGCCTGCATCAGAGCATTATGGGACCTCTAAAACTATAAATGGACCAATAGTCGCCCAGGAAAGGGGTCCCATTTGACCCCTTTCCTGATTGACTGGTTGGGAAATGCAAAAGTTCTGAATTAGAGCCATTCAAACAATGCTTGTCCTTTCTCATCAACATTATTTTTCAAACAATAATATAACATTAAGTTATTGCAAGCTAATATCTCTGCAGGGCATTGTGTGGGAGGTATGAAAAGGACATGCTGTGTAAGCAAATGAGTGGGCTTCCATACAGTAAGAGCCACTGTCCACTCAGTGGCCATTTCCCATTTATTCATCCTGAGTCAGCACAGCTGTTTTTTCTTAAAATCTATTTTCTGAATGGAGTGACCTAGCAGCAATAACTGTACGATAAAGACAGCTCAATCTGTATGCATCGCTCTTTGGACTGTCTATGTTTGCCGAGATGTGGAAGTGAGAGTAAGTCTTACGACAAATTTTACGATTTTACGATTGGGAGAATTTTGAAATGCATCCCCAGCTTTAGTGTTGTATAAACACCTATGAAAAACATTTGGAAAAAATGTAGCATTAAATCTATTTTGATCACTTCTATCCCCAACCTGAGGGTTTGGGTTAGATGCCCTGCCGTTGGAAATCAGAAAACCATGTTAACACAACGCTATTACCTTAATTGGTGCAAGTGTTAATGTGCATGTTACACACTCTCTACTTCTAAATGAAATTTCCAAAACAAGCTCATACTCCACCCTCACTGTGCCGCTGCTGACTCATCACTCAACAAGGCCCGCTCCGTAAATTCAGCACCATGGAGAGCGACTGTCTCCAGCGCCGTGCTGTGGCGTTTCACAGACAATAACTTCGTTATGCAGCTGTTCTGAGTAAAGAAACCTCCTCCGCCACATGCAAATCAGCTCCTCCTAGTTCCTTTTTATAGCAGGATCCTTTCAAGTATTCGAATAACATTGCGTAACAATGCAAATAGGGTCCTGGAGAAAAGGAGCTCACACGAGAGTTAATGAGGTTTTTTGTTTTTTTTGGGGGGGGGGGGGGGTTGTTTTGTTTTGTGTTTATCTTTTTCACAAAGATGATGCTGGAACCAGTTTTGTCGCGAATGGGTTTACATGTTAATTAGTTTCTGTTACTCTGCCTCTTTATAAAGCTGTAACCTGAGAGGCGCTCACGTTGGACTATTTCCCTCCTCAGGAGTGATAAATTCTACTTGGAGTTCGACATTCCAAACCTAATATATGAGGTGTGTATGAATCAGCATGGATGGCAGCTTGCAGTAATCAAACAGCAGCAGATAGTTGTCCCTTCTGCTGTTCCATCGTTTAGTTATGATTTATTCTTCATTCTGTCTATAATATATTTAGGTTGAAAACAATCGCTTCTCTCTGACAACTGTCGGTCCAACAAATTGGACACCACTATGGAATATTTCAATATTGTTTTATGGATGAACGGGAAAAATATAGATCTTTATTGGACAGGCATTTAAAATGTATGACTTGGGATGAGAATAGGCACCGCTCCTATTATACAATAAAGTTATCGACATTTAATAATAACCAACCACCTAGTTTAGTTAAGAAGCTCCCTGTTCCGGTGAGGAGGGGAGGCGTGCGTTTGTTTGGGGACCGATAAAGACGAGTCCCTCTTCTGTGTCTGTACTTACTGCGCTGGCGGTGCCGTCTGTGTCTGTTAGCCTCTGGTGCAGATCAAGCCAAACAGTCTGCAACGAGAAGCACAACACAAAAACAACAACAACGGCAGCCACATGTCAGTGAACCAGAACGAGGACATCAAACAGCAGCAGCAGCAACAACACCGATAACATCCCATAAGCAGGCAACAGACACTGAGCACAAAAGCAGAGATCCTAGGAAGAGGGTGGAGTTAAGTGTGGATGGAAAAAGCATCTGGGCAATTATGAGGCTTTAAAGGGAAAAAACACAAATTTTCAGTATTAAAGTGGCCAAAATCTTACCAGAGTTGTTGTGTGGTCCATAGAACTAATTCCTGCATGAGGAGAGCCTCATAGAGATGAATGGATAATCTCAATTCCATTCGAAACAGTGTGAGTCGAAGATTAAATGTGCACTTTTTTGAGGTTTTCCATGGAAATTAGCTACATTAGACACAACAGCTACTGTATGTACTGTACTTTACAACAGAAAATATAATCGTCGTAGTGACTTGTAACCATGTGGACATATAAGCCCTTATTGGGAGTTCCACCTTCCACCTTCCGCTGCTCATCGAGCTCCACTGGTTACCTGTAGTCGCTCGCATCAAGTTCAAGTCTCTTATGCTTGCCTACAGAGTGATTGTTGGTAATGCTCCCGCCTACTTAAATGCTCTTGTAAGAGCACATGTTGCCCCCCGGATGCTGCGCTCGTCAAATGGGCGTCGCCTGGCTCTGCCGGCCATACAGCCACGGCAATCCAGGCTATTCTCATTTGTAGTTCCACGTTGGTGGAAGGAGCTGCCAAAAATGACCAGAGCGGGGACCTCCCTCTCTGTCTTTAAGAAGCACCTGAAGACCCAGCTCTTCAGTGAGTACCTCCTGTCCTAATCTACAATTACTTAGCACCACCTTGCAGTATTTATTGTTACACCAATGTTGTTGTTACACTAATCTCTGTCGCAATGTAGCTGAATGTTATTCTCCCTTGTAAGTCGCTTTGGATAAAAGCGTCTGCCAAATGACTAAATGTAAATGTAAATGTAAATGTTCCCGGTTGTGAGGTATATGCCCTTATTTGGAGTTCCACCTTCTCTGGCTGTGGAGTACATGCCCTTATTTGGACTTCTACCTTCCCCGGCTGTGAAGTTATGCCCTTATTCGGTGTTGCACATTTCCCTGGCTGTGGCGTATATGCCCTTATTTGGATTTCCACCTTACCTGTCTGAGATGAATATGCCCTTATTTGGAGTGTGACTGTCCCCAAAAGCAGTGTAGGAGTGTAGGAGTTGGTTCTATGGACCACATAACAGTTCAGGGGGTATAGTTTTGGCCATTTTAATACTGAAAATGGGTGGTATCACCCTTTAAGTAAAAAAAAAAACACACAAAAAAACATTTAAAACATTTTAATGAAGAGGAAGAAAAATAAATGGATTGTTAGGGTTAGGGTTAAAGTTAGGGTTAGGGTTAGTGGGAGCACTAGGGGACAAGCGGATGAGTCAGTTTGTACTAATTGTGTTAAGATGCACATTGTATGGATGTATGTGTAGTTGCCACTTATGTCATTCATAATAATAAGAAAACAAACCGTTCCCTCTGTCTATTTAGCACCTATCATTCTGTAATGAAACACAGAGCGTCAGTGACTTTCTGGGTGTCAGTGAGGTGAATAAATCGTGCCGAATTCGGTAATGTCACGCCTAAGATTTAAAAAAGCACAGCAGGGAGGCGTAGGAAAAATCTGGCGAGTGGCAAGTGAAAAACACTTGCGAAACACGCCCTCGCAACTTGGCCTCGCACACACTTAGCTCCTCGCAGGACTGATTCAGAGGAGGCAATCGGTGACATTGCCAATATAGTGCTCACAAAGGGCCTTCTTAAGTTTAAGATTTCTATCACTTTTGTATCACTCAGAGACATTATCACGAGTTATTTTTATTAAGTATGCACCCGATATCACTGTTATCGTGACGGAGAGAAGTCCAGATGCGAATGATTCATAAAAAGACGTTTCTGGGGGAGAATAGAAAGAAATCTCTGTGTTTTAGGTCACACAGACACACAGACTATCATGCAGACGACATAAAAAAAAAAGGCTCTTGCAATATTTAATGAATAAACATATCACAATGAGAGGAAGGAGAAAGAGAGGGCAAAAGATGGAGGGAGAGAGAGAGAGAGAGAGAGAGAGAGAGAGAGAGAGTTGAAGAGAAAGAAAGCAAAAAGAAAATTTAACAAAAATTGCCACTAAGAGGAGGACTTGCTGGCAGTGGGATTTCCGGTCGGACCCATGGGCGTGGCAGTGCCAGCTACGCGCGGCTTTATATTAAAGCGTCACAATTTAATATGTGGCTCTCACTCATTCAGTAAACAAGAAATTCAGCCTCAAACTTTGGCTGGTAATACCTTTTCCCTTCTTTTCACAGACATTTGGCAAGGGGCCAGCGCTAATTCCGAAACATAGTAGTCTCACACACAGGCACAGACAGACAGCGTGCATATAATACGGTTACTTAAAAACAAGCGTTTGGTTTTGGTATATTTTGGTTTGATTTGGGCTGTTTCCTCTGCAAGCGCCACTGTCTCGGTGTGTGAGCAGTACAACACTGGCTTTGGGGTTTGTCTGGCGGTCTTAAAGTGGTAATCCGCAAGATATGGTTTGGTTTAAAAAAATCCCAAATTTGATACCAGTTTAGCTCGCATGTTACAAGAAACAGCTATTGAATGCATTTGCGTTATGCCCTCGTTCCTCTAACCTTGTCTCCATTGTTGGTGGCGGGGTTCGCCGTCCTGATAAACCAGTGCAGCTAGTTGTGATCAGTAACCTGCCGATATGGATGAACATTCCTAAAGAAGAACAGCGCCCGCAGATCAAATCATAGCCCCACCAACCTCAAGAAAGTGAGCAAGGGTCGAGCCGAAAACGTTGCAATTTTGAATGGAATTATGGGACTTGTGGTGTAATCAAACCGACACAGACATATGGAATGGATTTCCACTTTAAACTTGTGCCAAAAGGACATATCTAACTCATTACACTGTAGTGAGTGGAATGAGTTAGATATCTTTATCTCTGGGGTTTCTGAGATAATTTATCAAAATCTTTTCTCTTATTTGCTACCTCGCTCTCTCCTAAAGAAACACCAGGAACCTATTCGACATCTGTTGTTTTGCGCGCGGCGGTAACCCAACAAAATGTTCGAAGGAAAGTTCCGACCAGTGGCTAAGGGAGAAATGATAAATCGAATAATTTATTTGTTCGTCAATAAAAAATGTATTGAAATAAACTGAATAATAAGTCTCATGATGTATAACGGTCCTTTTTTGTGCTCTTTACAACTTCAAACCAATAAACAAGATTCAAGATTCAAATGCCTGTCTGTTCCATCATATCCAATGAAAAGTGTTGCTACCTGCTGGGTAAACATATTAAGCAACGTCAAGGCGGCTGTTGAAGTTCAGTTTGTCATTTTGCACCTTTTTGCATTACTTTACTGTTATTCCATGGCTGCATCTACAGTAATCACATGGGTTAATCTGCTAATGAGCAATAACTGAGCAAAATTCCCATCAGTGTGTAAAGTTACTCAGATTTGATCATTTTCATAACAGAAGGGTAAGATTTGCCCACCAGTTTAACTGTTAAACCGGCAGACTGCCTCTTTCAGTCTAAATCCACTTTGTGCCGCATTAACCAAGGAGTGTAAAACAGTGTAAATTTGACTGTGCACTGAAATTCAGCGAGTGCGGGGTCCTCCCGCTTTAAGGAGTGTAACGGCCCCGGCTGTGCCTCCGATTGTTGGTTTCCCTTGTGTTTCTATTCGTCCCCCTTCCTTGTGTCTCCTGCCTTTCCCTGTACAGTATGTAGTCTGTACTGTATGTCTCAGTGTGTGTATGTTGGCGTGGGCGTGGCTTCCCGTCTACTTTTTTACACATGCAGACAATCGCCGCCTCATCTCCTCTCCTCATCTCCTCCTCTCCTCAGCATTTAAACCCCGGCTCTTCACCCGCTCTTCTCCAGATCGTTGTTTCACCTCCCTGGCACCACACAGTAGCCAACTTGTGTTCAAGTCTCCTTGATTCCTCGTGTAGTGTTTGTTTATTGCTAACCCGTGTCTCCATGCCCCAGTGTCGTCCCTCCTGCCTGTCTGCCCGCCTGTCTGCCTGCCGCCGCTTCCCCTTCCACGATACCCACCGTCTACACATCTCTGTTCCCCGTCTTCCCTCTTGCTGTCACCGGATCCCGCTCCCCGACTTCCCCTCCGCGCCAGACCCTCCTCCATTAAATAAACCTTTTTTCCTCCTTTCTACGTCTCTGAGTCCGCGTCCTGCGTTTGGGCCCCGCCCGCGCTCGTAACCGCGAGTGATTTCTGATGACCCTCCATTTAAAATCCTGTTAAGAGCAATTTGCAGATTACAATAGCGGACGTTCGAATATACATAATTCATCGCCTGTGTGGAAGGGTGGAATCAGCAAATTAAAACCAGGAAATAGAAAAGCTCTCCGGGAAACACTCACATATTGATGAGGCCCAATAAACCCACCTCAACCCCATTTCCCCATGCAAGAAGCTTGTGCACGTACAGTACAGAAACTCCACGTGTACAACTCACAGCGATCGCCATGTCTGCAATGACACATTCTCCAACACCTGGCCACACATCAGTCTCCTTCCATTCCCCTCTGTTTCTTTTTGCTTCTCTCTCTCTCCACCTCCCCTCTCTCCCTCTATTTATAATGGCGGTACAGCGGGTTGGGTTATTCTTAGCGCCGGTGGCTGCACATAGATTCAGCGGGTCGGCCGGAGCCCTGTCGGAGAGGTGAGTAAGGAAACGGAGAGAACTGGAGAGAGAGAGGGAGAGAGAGAGAGAGAGAGAGAGAGAGAGAGAGAGAGAAGAAGAATGAGCAAGTGAAGGAAGGAAGAAGGAGGAGAGGATTCGGGGGGGACAGATGGTGGGAGAATGGGAGTGGGGCCGAGGAGGGTAAAGGCGAAGGGGAGGGGGGCAACTAGGGAGCAGAGAGGGCTGCTGCTGTGAAAGGAAGAGGAGCTTCCTAATTGCTTCCCCCTGCTCTCTGCCCCAACCCACCCCCCACACCACCCCACCCCACCCCCCCCTGTTCAATTACCTCCTCCTCCTAATCACCGTCTTTTTAACCTCCCTTCCCACAGCTCCCTCCCCCCTTTTTCCTCTCCCTCTGACTAACTATATCAAAGCAAAGCGTTGTCCAATTTGCTGGTAACGGCTCCAAGTCCGGAACGATGGAAGAAAAGAACCGTCAGAGCGACACACACATTATATGGATGTGTGTGTGTGTGTGTGTGTGTGTGTGTGTGTGCGTGCGTGCGTGCGTGCGTGTGTGTTTATTTTCCTCACCTTGTTCTCCAGGCGTCCTATCAGCTCAGCCAGGCGGTTGATCTGGGCTTCTAGACCCTCTTTCCTCACCTCCACCACACCTGACACACACACACACACACACACACACACACACACACACACACACACACACACACACACACACACACACACACACACACACACACACACAGCAGGAAAAAGAACATGATTATCTAATACTTTTCTTTTAAAAACCTTAAGTTGTACTTAGTATATTTAGTATGCTTTTCATGTATCCATAATTCATATATTATACCTTGTGCTACTGTGTTATTACACAAAGCGAATTGTTGTGAAAGTGTGTTCAAAATTGTACTTACGATATGCTTGAACATATTAGTACACTTTTAACAAGTCTTTCAAAGCATGGATTAAGTTAGGGTTAACATTTCAATATATTATCCATATAATATTCATATGTAGTTTTGGGGTTGTGTTTTCCATTAATGCTGGTTGTGTTTGTGTGGTTGTGTTTTTGGTAATTTTCTTGTGTTTTGTATATTTGCACGTGTATTCTTAAGTTGCAGTGCGTTGAGCTCTCAGGGCCACCGTATGGAAATTCAGAATAGAGTAAAGGGAAAACACAGGCAGGTAAACTGGAATATTTCAGAATATTGTTTAGAAGTATGACCGTGTAGCCTGACACCGCATGGCAATGGAAAACTAATGAGCGGATATTTGAACAAACGCCCTTGATGCAAACTTAAAAAAAATGTAATCAAATAAACACTACGTTGTGTGTTTTCTCCTCTCTTCCTCCTCTCCTCTCTCCCTCTTTATCTCTCTCTCTCTCTCTCTCTCTGTTTGTTCGCCTCTGCGGGTCGGCCGCACCATGAATATTTAATGGAAAAGGACTGATAAATAGGGCCGATGATGATAAATAGCCAATTATATCTGTTTATCGTCCAGGAATCCGACGTGTTGAGAGACGGGCGAGAGGAGGACAGCGATGGATGGGAAGCCAGGTTCCTCCCCGGGGGTTTTTTTCAAACACCAAACTTAGAGTTTAGAACTTAGCAGTGAGAAGATATGGGTGGGAAGGGATCTTTCATTTCCGTGCATTTACATTCCCACAGTATAATTCATCGCAAACTATCTAGGACCATAACACCGTGTCTGCCCACTGCTCGTCCATTTCCCTCCCTGTCATTCACTTTGATCCCGTTCAGTCCTGTGGCCACGCCCCTCCTCCTTCATCATCCTTCCCTCTTGCGCCCTGTTCTCTCGCTCCTATGCTTCTTGCTTTTAGTCTCTCTCCTCTCTCTGCCTGCCTCCTTAACTGCAATCCTCTTACCAACTCCCCACCACACACACACACAAGCACACACATGCACACATACACGCACGCACACACACACACACACACACACACACACACACACACACACACCGCACTCACGCACGCATACACACAGACATGCACACATGCACACACACACACACACACACACACACCTTAAAGCTGATTTGAGCGCCCACTGCTTGCTATTCATTAAAAGATTTAAGTGCCAGCCAATTAGGGGACACTACACACACCACAACCTTCACCATCGCTACCAGCACTCTCATTGGTCAAACAAACCATCGCCCGTTACCAAGGAGACAGTCCGGGATCGACACTCTCTTATTGGGGAATTAACTTGAAAATGAAGCCTCCCCGTGAAATTAAAGAGGTCAGCGTCTCCTCCTTCATCAGTGGCCGCTGTGCTAATAGACAAAGGAGAAGTTTAAACACCTTTTTTTTTTTTAGCCAAAAGCGTCAACATTTTGCTCTAGAGCCGACAAACGTGCGTCTGTGAAGACGTTCTAATTCAATGTCTGAAGTTTCATCTGCGCTACTGAGAGTGAGAGTTAGCGGGATTGAGTGAATCTTAAGACTCATGAGTCACATACTGAAAATGATTACGGGGGATTAAATCAATATGGAAAGAAGACCAAGGCATTTTGCATAATTCATATCGCATGTGACGGATTTACAGTTTGTAAATTCCGTTCAAACTTAGCGCCGAACCGACTCTTCTGACTCTTGTTCATCGTTCAGGAAGTCCTCCCTCGCTCACCGTGTGTTACACCAACTGAATGAAACAAAAGAAAAAGTTGGAAAATGTAACAAATCCATTTACTGAGTGACTCGTCAGCAACCGAATCTCAAAAAAGAGTCAAACCTTTCATCACTAGTGGATAAAAGCATCTTTTATAAGCTCATGGAAATAATATTTCACATCAAAATTGAGAGTGGACAGAGCACACTGTGCTCGGGAAATTCAGGACTGTTGATTGAACTTGAATCTTTTTTATTGAGAATGGAGACCGAGGTACAGAAACATTTGAAAATGTGCAAATGATGACATGACAGACATCATCTCTTTTTTAAGACTTACAAAAACAGACAAAAGACAAACATGCAAACATTGTGTGGAAGGGGGATACAAGCAGAAATAAAGGAAGAAACAATATAAATAATAATAATAATCAATATTAAATGGCAATTGTATCTGTCTATAAATGTAGCCTCTATATAAACTAATAATAAAACAAGTAAATATAAATTATATTTAAAATGACAATAACAACAATAAGAATAAATAATAAGAATATGTTTGGCGATATTAAAAAAAAAAAGAAATAAATTGGTATATAATAATAATAATAATAGTAAAAAAAATTGTAACAATAATAATAATAATAATAATAATAATAATACAAATAATAATAATAGTAATAATCATAAATATTGCTGCAGGCTGTTGTGTATAAGTACATGGACAGTCTCAGTCTCAGTGTGCATCAATGATGATGTATTTATGTAGCTTTGCATATTTATGGAGATTTAAGGTACATGTCGAATTTACGTAATTTTGGTGGTGACATTTTTTCTTGGATTACACTTTCAATAACTTACGTTTCCATGAAATACAAAAAACATTGTGGTATTTCTGTGAGTATTTAACATATCACGGCTTCTATTGTTCCGACGCCTGGCTGGATCTTGAACGCATCACTCACTTGTACTTTCGAGTGGACTCCACTTGACGTGGTCACAAGTTTTTGTGGACCACTGTTTTTAATATTTTTCATTAATCCAAGATAAAATATCAATCGAACAGGTCCATAGAAATCTACCAGGTAAGAAAGTACATAAATATACACGTAAAGGCATAGTTTGTTGTCACTAACCACTGCAGAGTGACGGAGTCTACACCTCACACTGGACACGGTGCAAACGTAAATTCTGAATCAGAAGCTGTAAATTTATAGTAAATAGTATGATGATGTCATAAAGCATCTTAATGTAAATCTCATGTTGTTTATTTTGCTTACGAATAGTAGCATGTCAGTCAAGCACAACAAGCTGAATACTTGGGGTAAAATTTGGGTGGTTTTCCACTAATTTCTGCTCCATATGTTTATCGATTTGGATTCAACTTAAACCGCAAGATGCTTGTAACACACCAGTTCAAACGACACCTCAACCGTTTTCGTAGCTTATGTCATTGTTGTGTTCCTGGACCCCTAATGACAAGCACAATAATAAAGAAAATATAAGTACACAAAAGCACAAGCACCTAGCTCACCTATAGGAAGAGCCGGCCCTGTTACACAATGTAGCCCTATTGGTTGGATTATGTAACATAAGAAAACAAAACAATTTATTTTTAATAACAGGCTTTGCTAAAATTGCGTTCTGTTAAATTGCTGTGTTGGTTTACATTTTATGAATCGTTCAGCACTAATATTTGGTTTGATTTGGTTTATTAATATTCTGGCCCTAGGACCTGTATACAGCACTTTAGTCCATTTAATGAAATGTTTACTTAGATTGAATTTGTGAAGTGCATTAAAAAGATAATTCAATTCAGGATTTTTGACGTCAACTAATAGGTGGTGTGTGGGTGTGTCAAGTGCTGGAAAAAAAACAGTTCTTCCAGCAGTGTTCCCTGCCTTAGCCTCAGCCTCCGCCTCAGCAGCAGAGTGGGGGGAAAGCTATGGTGCTGTAGCAGCTCATGCTGCTCTTTGATGGTTAACGTGCACCGCTGTGCACATACACCTACACGTGTTCTTCAACAGAGTACATAGAGTACACTCCACGCTCCAGTTAAGTCTGCCACCCGCTTCCATGGGCAGGCCCCAGACACACACACACACACTCACACACACACACACACACACACACACACACACACACACACACACACACACACACACACACACACACACACACACACACACACACACACACACACAACACTATGGCTAACTGCCAGTGGGAGTATTCCTTCACAACTGATCGTTTAAAATTTTTTAAAGAATCCGAACTTCTTAGTTGAGTGACAGGAATGCAAGGAGAGGAGTCAGAAACTGAGGTGTGTGTGTGTGTGTGTGTGTGTGTGTGTGTGTGTGTGTGTGTGTGTGTGTGCATGTGTGTGTGTGCGTGCGTGTGCGCGTGTGTGTGTGTGTGTGTGTTTTTTTTTGTTGTCAGCAAAAACAATGCAGCATCCCACCTTTGACGAATAAAAAGGTGTAGGTCTATTTTAAGCCCTCTTTCATTCCCTTTTGAGTTCTGCCTCGTTCTTCCCTTCACCCCCACACTCATATCTGTCTCCAGCTACACCCCCTCGGTTCTCTTGTTCCCTCCTGAATCCCGCCGCTCTGAACGCTTTGACTCTCTTTCTTTCTTTTGTTTGCTCTTTCTTTCCTCCCTTCTTTCTTCCCTTCGTTTCTGCATAGCCGCTCCCAACTGTGTTCTCTGGTCGGCTTCAGAAGGAGGAGACGGCGATTCGGCGGTATTAAGAGATGAAAAACGAACATTTGTGAGGGTGTAAGAGAGAGGGAGAGTGGGAGGATGGGTTGGAGGTTCGAGAGAAAGAGAAAGAGAGCGAGAGAGACACCTTGACTGACGGAGCATGAAAAGAAAGGAATGGACAAATGACTCAGGGGTACGGAGATAAATAATGCATGCATGAGAAGAGAAGAGAGGGCTCTGGCACTGTGATAGAGGGAGGGTCACCAGAGAGAGAGGGAGAGAGAGAGATGGAGAGAGAGAGAAAGGACACAGAAAGAGAGAGAGAGAGAGAGAGAGAGAGAGAAAGGACACAGAAAGAGAGAGAGATGGAGAGAGAGAGAAAGGACACAGAAAGAGAGAGAGAGAGAGAGAGAGAAAGGACACAGAAAGAGAGAGAGAGAGAGAGAGAGAGAGAGAGAGAGAGAGAGAGAGAGAGAGAGAGAAAGGACACAGAAAGAGAGAGAGAGAGAGAGAGAGAGAGAGAGAGAGAGAGAGAACAGAAGAAAGGGATTAAGTTATTCAGAGCCATTAATCAATAGACCTGTCGAGCCCATTGATTAATGATATAGCGGAGAGTGAAAGAGTGAGATAGAGCGCGGTTTATGAAAGAGAGAGGGGCGGCAGAAGTTGGAGAGGGTGTCAAACGGATGTGTTAAAACTTTGCTTGAGAGAGAGAGAGAAAGAGAGAGAGAGAGAGATAGGAGAGGGAGGGAGGGAGAGCTTTGGATGATTCATGTGCCATTTATTGCTCGGCGGTCGTCGACAGGGGCTTGACGGTCTGGCTGTGCAGGAGAATAACACTATGTCATCTCTAGGTGACAGTTATAAGAGCCAGGGTTTGGTTTGGTTTGGTGGGAGTGGGATCTGGGACCGACCAGTAGAACCATCCAGAATTTCCGAACCATCTGCGAAATATATATATATTCCCGTATATATATGTGTATATATATATATATATATATATATATATACATATATATCGGACCTGAAGCCATTAGCCACTGAGCCTTCCTGACTCAGCGCTGGTCCAGTTTCTCGGCGGTCAGCGATGGAAGGCCAGAGCTTTACGAGGACCATGTACAGTACGACCGTGTTCCCGGTGCCTCCAGCTTCTCTCTGAAGCCGCTCCCGTTAATAATGGAGGTGCTTCTCCTCTGCAGTGCTTGGGGCTCAGCTTGACACATTTTTCCGAGCCCCGTCGGTGTCAGCGTGCGGCGCAGTGGCCTTGCCTCATGACTCTAGGTCAAAAATATCCCTGAACAGATGCGGTGGCTGACGGATGAGACAGATGTTTGGCGTATCAGCGGGGTGTTGTGGGTGAAATAAATAAAATAAGATAAATAAATAAATAGAATCCAGTCAATCAGTCGGGGCTGCACTCATTGTAAAAGAAGGAAGGTCCCCAACAAACGAATGTCTCTCCTACGCATGAGTGCAGCAACGGGAGGACCAGAGTGCTGGGAAGAACCATAGTGAAAAGGCCATTAAATAAATTCTGTTAAAGATTATTTTGTGTTCCCGTTCTCAACATCGTCAACATACTGTAGTACGGTTATAATTCGATGCACTGCCTTATAAATAGAAAAAGCCTTCTTTAGGGGCAAATTTGAGTACCTTTAATGATTACGATTAATTGCTATTAACTCAAAAAATAGTGCGCGATTAATCACAATTCATTATTTTAATTGTTTCACACCCCTAATATAGTATATGATGATTGGGTTGATATGTGATGTCAGTCTGATGTGATGACTGTCAACAAAGTTGTTACAAAAAATGTGTTTAGTCAAAGAAATGTCTGCGACTATACCTCATCACTCTGTGGCCCCTCATTTTACAATGAACAGGCTTCAAGCTTCAAGCTTTAAACTGCATTCAGAAGACTGCAATGTGACGGATTCCCACATACTGATGATCGAAAAGTCAGAGTTTGTTTACATCAATCATCGTTTCATTCCCGTCATTACCAGTAAGACAGGTTAGTCATTTGGGTCTAAAATCAGAAACAACACTGTGGCACAGCAATGAATATAACAACGGCAAAGAGAAGATGTTGCAATAAATCCAATTTCCTTTTTTAAATAACACCTGGAATTTGCAAAGTGCGACTGTCGGATGTTAACTTTGCTGGAAATGTGGAATGAGTTTTTGAACTGAACACAGATTGTGGAATCTATACCGAACTGCAATAGGGGACAAATCGACTCCAAATGGGAGTATGGAGGCGTGTCCATTTTGGAGAAAAGGCTGGACTGCGGCGTGAATTAAACCTTCCTGTTACTATTCCTTTAATGCAGCCTGAATCTATCTCGTGTCTTGTTCGGGGGCCGATGCAACTTTATTGAAACTCTCCCATGACGCCTTGTGAAAGTTCTTCCAATGACGGATGTGATTTACTGCTTTATATCCTAACAGCATTACATCTGACGCTAAATCAGTTATGGTCTCTCTCTGGTCCTCTCGACTCCCTTCCCCCAGAAATATAACCTTATCTTCTGTGAATGGGCTTTCTTCCGCTATCCTGCCCATCCCCAATGCAGCACTTGGAAAGACTCCATTATTGCATCTGCATTGCAGACCCCTCATCTTCAGGAAGCCCAAAGGGCCAATGTCTGAGTCTATTGCACTGGTACGCATCCAAATGTCCCTGTGGGACTTCAAGCCGGGGCTGCTGTCCTGTTCCTGACACTAATAAGGAACGGATCCTAAAAATATCAGAGAAAAACAATACATGGAAAATAAATAGTTTTCCATAGCAGTATCCATAGGATTGATTGTGGATTATTGCATCATTGATTAGCATTTTCCCCCTCTTTTAAAATAGAAAAACAACATAAAAATGAGTCGAGCCACTTACAGTAAATGTAACATCTTTGTTTATGTTTTTTATAAAAAAATAATGACATTTATTTTATATAAAATATTGTATATGGGGAATGTTACTCTACATGCATAAGGTTGAAATCCAGTGCATCTGACACATAAAAAGATATAGATATATCTATATATATATATATACATTATTTTCTCAAAAATATTTATTACCCTGATTTTTTTATTTATTTAGAGCTGTATGTCAAATTCTAAACCTAGTCAAACCTGGACAGGACATTTCTCCTACATCAAGATAAATGCCATCATGGTCAAGGGCCAAATAATCCACATTGTGCCACTAAATGGGAATACAGCTGCATTTAATCACACGGTTATCTTGGCCTTTCGGCCTTGAAAGTTAATCTATTTATTCTCAGAGAGGAGACAGATGGACACAGGCAGTAGCCAAAAGATTTTTTTTTTTCTGCTACCCAGATCACGGATCTGCCACTCTGCACCATTTGCTATTTAGTGAAGGGTGTATTTCTTCAAAATGTATACCTTTAAACACATTCCCTATTTCCCCCGATACTCCCCACTTACCCCCAGTGAGGCTCATCTTGTGAGTTTCGAGCATTTACATACAAATGAGCATCAAGGTGCTTCAGAGCCGCCACGCCAGAACACAATAAAAACAACAGCAGCAGAAAATAACCCTCACTCTGATCCATTCTCATTCTCCTTCTCAGACCCAATTCAACGGAGCTGAGCACCAGTGTGACATTAATCACAAGTGTTTTCTGCAGTTTCTGTGTGCTAGGACATTTTTAGCGCCTTAAACGTATTTTTATATTAAAATTCAATGGTTGCACAACAACAGACTTATTGAATATTGTTTGCGAGTCTTTCCTGCATTTTTTATTAAAAGTGACAAAAGTACATTTGGGTTTTGTAGTAGCAATGTCTAAAGTTAAGTATAGAATAAACTGTTCATTGGCAGAGGAAGGTAGCAGTCGCCTCACAAACCCGCAGCTTGACGCCTCACAGTGACACAGCTTGCTTTATGTTTTCATTTCCTGGAGCGGTACTCAAAGGGGCTGTTGGCAACGCCATCTTCATTGAATTTCCAGCACTGCCTCATACACTCTGATGCAACTAACTTTATAGTATATGAACTAGTTAACCAACCAAAATGCACAAAAAGAGGAATTCTGCTTGGATGTAGACAATGCAAAAGCAAATGTGCTCATTGGAAAAAGGGTAGACAAGATAGGAAATGGATACTCCAAAAGCGCCCCTTTTTTTTTTTTTAACAATGTTCAAGTGTATTAAACGAGCAGGTCTTACATGTCTTAAATGTCTATTGGTCTTAAATAGAGCGACAGAGAGCGACGGGGAATGGAGGAGAGTGACGGGGAGCAGAGGAGAGCGAAGGAAAGCGATGGAGAGCGACAGAGAGCAAAGAAGAGCGACGGAAAGTAATGTAGAGCAAAGGTGAGTGATGGAGAGTGGTAAAGAGCGACAGAGAGCGATGGGGAACAAAGGAGCGTAAAAGAGTGAAGGAGAGCGGAAGAGAGCAGCGGTGAGCGACAGAGGGAAGGAAAGCGAAGGAGAGCGACACAGAGCGACACAGAGCAACAGAGAGCGATGGAGAGCGATGGAGAGCAAAGGGGCGCAACAGAGGGTGAAGGAGAGCAAAGTAGAGCAAAGGGAAATGAAGGAGGGTGACGGAGAGCAAAAGAGAGCGATGAGAGTGACGAGAGTGAGGGAGAGCGACGGAGAGCGAAGGAGAGTGAAGAAGAGGGACAAAGGGTGAAGGAGAGTGAAGCAGAGCGATGGGGAACGAAGGAGGGCAACGGAGAGCAAATGAGAGCATAGGAATGTGACAGAGCGACGGAAAGTGAAGGAGAGCAAAGGTGAGTGATGGAGAGTGATAGAGAGCGACGGATAGTGATGGGGAACGAAGGAGAGCAAAAGAGAGAGAAGGAGAGCGAAAGAGAGCGGCGGAGAGCGTCAGAGGGAAGGAGAGCAACACAGAGCAATAGAGAGCGATGGAGGGTGAAGGAGAGTGAAGTAGAGCGATGGGGAACGAAGGAGGGCGACGGGGAGCAAAGGAGAGCAAAGGAGAGTGACTGAGAGCGACAGGAAAGAAGGAGAGTGGCGGAGAGCGACAGAGCGAAGGAGAGCAATGGAGAGCAACACAGAGCAACAGAGAGTGAAGGAGAGCGATGAAGAGTGACAGAGAGCGACACAGAGCAACGGAGAGTGAAGGATTGACTGATTGATTGATTGATTGATTTTAAATGATTTTATCACTTGTATGTCAAGCATGGCAGCATGTTCAGCAACTGCAAAGCCTCTGCTTCTTACGTAGCTGGAAGTCATTCATTTCCACTTGAAGGTGGCGGCCGGGAGCGAAGGAGACCGGCGGAGAGCGAAGGAGAGTGACAGAGAGCGAAGTAGAGCAACGGAGAGCAAAGAACCAAGGAGAGTGACAGAGAGCGACAGAGAGTGAAGGAAAGCAACAAAGACAGTGAAGGAGCGTGAAGGAGAGTGACGAAGAAAGTGAAGGAGAGCGAAGCAGAGCAAAGGAGAGCGATGGGAAACAAAGGAGAGCGAAGGAGAGCGAAGCAGAGAGAAGGAGGGTGATGGAGAGCGACGGGGAATGAAGGAGAGCGACAGAGAGTGAAGGATAGTGAAGGTGAGTGAAGGAGAGAGATTGAGAGCGGCGGAGAGTCAAGGATAGTGACAGAGAGCAACGGAGAGCGACGGGGAATGAAGGAGAGCGATGCAGAGCAATGGAGAGCAAAGGAGACCGTCGTAGACCATCAGAGAGCGAAGGAGAGCGACAGAGAAGCAAAGGAAAGCGAAGGAGAGCGACAGAGAGCAAAGAACCAAGGAGAGTGACAGAGAGCGACAGAGAGTGAAGGAAAGCAACAAAGACAGTGAAGGAGCGTGAAGGAGAGTGACGAAGAAAGTGAAGGAGAGCGAAGCAGAGCAAAGGAGAGCGATGGGAAACAAAGGAGCGAAGGAGAGCGAAGCAGAGAGAAGGAGGGTGATGGAGAGCGACGGGGAATGAAGGAGAGCGACAGAGAGTGAAGGATAGTGAAGGTGAGTGAAGGAGAGAGATTGAGAGCGGCGGAGAGTCAAGGATAGTGACAGAGAGCAACGGAGAGCGACGGGGAATGAAGGAGAGCGACGCAGAGCAAGGGAGAGCGATGGAGAGCAAAGAAGAGCCAAGGAGAGGACGAGGAATGGAGGAGAGCGACGGAGAGAAAATGGACGAAAAACTCATCGTTGTGGAAGCCGGTTTCACCCTTCATTTACAGGGATGTAATTAAAAAAAAAAGATGGAAGAGGTTTTGGGAGGTAGTTGGGTCCCTGGTGAGGTTTATTACATGAGGCACTGAAGTACAAATGTGAAAGTCCAAGCTGGATCTCTGGCGAAGTTACCTTCTCGTGGAGACTGTCCCTGTACTTCCATATAGAATGATTAAAAACATTTTCAATCTACAGTACGACGTCATAGAGCACAAATCACACGGTCAGAACACGTGGATGTTTTTTGAGAAGTTAATCCGACGAGTAAAAAACAAGCAAATAACGATAACAACTGATATCATTTAGACTGTATGTGCATGTACACACTCACATACATCCCCTAAGAAAGAAACAGAAGGTTGCAAAGTTTTTGTTATTGAATCTTTTTTTTTTTTATCATTAGTTGAAGACTCCAAGAGAAAATCTTAGGGACACCTCCAAAAGGGAGAGAAAGAAAGTGGTCAATATTCAGAAATAACTGCCACTGTTGACCAATCAGGATGGAGCATTCCACAGAGCTGTGTACTAAAGGCTTTTAACCTTTTGTACTGGCAAACCGAAAGCCTGAAAGTCACGGCGCCGTACATCCTCGGTAGTTATTAACAGAATATGTCAGAAACAAAAATTCAAAAATAATCGATTTGCCTTGAGTAAACACGGCTGCCTGAGGCTGTTATCGATGCACCGTTGTGGCATTATTAATCAACGTGTTTCACGTGACGTTGCTCTTACCGTCAAGCGTCTGCTATAGGAAACGGATGAGAAAGTGTAAAGAAGTGTTCCGGCTGCTGTGTTATGCTGCTGCTGGGGGCTCACATGTCTCTATTATTACAGCCCTGTCAATCGATCCTCTCCTTCTCTGCTCTACCGATCACTCAGGAAATCAATAACCTATCTGACAACGGCTCTGTGGCCCTTGACTGTCCACTCTGTTACGCTCAGAATCCCCAAGTGTTGGGGTTGCACCGCACGCCCGCTGGGCACTTGGGCAGCGCATTTTCAATTCAGTCGTTTATTCCGTTTCTGACAGATTTCTTTGGTGTAAATGAAGAATAATTCAGACGTTGCTCTTTTCTTCAGGATTTTGTCGTGTTTGTGCGTCATGATGCCTGAAATTAATAGAAATAATATTTACAAAATGGAAAGCTCCTTGATTTTTTTTACAAAAACTCTTAATGTGCACATCATACAAAAATAGGAAAAATTGCTTTCAGTTTATGTGGAACAATATGCAAGCCTATTTAAATGTAAAATTCTCATTGCCACTGAGCCAATTAAAATGCTTGATCTTTGAGTTAATTACAATTATAATTATAATAAAAAAATGACATAATTCTGTTTGTTGTTTTTTTATTGATTTTACAGATTTTTTTTCATATTTCTATTTTGTATTGGTTCATGTATAAATTCATTCTCAGTCATACATTTCTATTTAATTTAATTTTTAATTTCTGTTGTGACTTGATACCACCGTTAATGAGGATTCTACTTCAATGGTTTCTCAAGGTGAAATAAAGGTTGATCAGTTAGTTAATTGATTGATTCATATTTCACATTGTAGGTGTTCTATTATCTATTTTAATTTGTTGGCCAGGGACCTTGAAGAAACGTGACTCAGTGGACCGGTGCGTCGCAGCAAGAAAATCAATGGAAAGATAAGTTGTGTTTCCATATCAATGCGATTTAACGCTGTGAAATGGAAAACGAAAAAGTCTTCCCAACACAGGGGCATATAAAACCAAGAATCCATACTCTAACATCGTATCGCTTGGAACAGCCAAGAAGCCTGTGAACACTTAGGACGGTGGGAAAGGTCCCTACGTCGATAACAGTTTCTTTGTTTCCTGCTCCCGAGTTTGCCCTTGAGCAAACAAGAGTCAGCTTCCCTGCCCGGCAGCTGACCTCTGCGGTGCTTAATGAAGAGGTTGACCGCTACATCGCCTGTCAGCCGGACAGCTGCCAATACCAGTGTCCATCGGAGACCTTTGCATCCTCTGTTGCCTTTTTTTCCCCCTCCGGGCCTCACTCGTTTTATAGTGTTTTGTTTTTTTTTTGGTTAATTTTATCGCGCGACTCAGCGACGAGGTTCCAGAGTCCAGATAAATAAACGTCACGTCCCGCAGCCTTTAGCACCTCCGCCTCATTTGCTCCAACGAGTGCAGAGGTGTTTTGGTGAAGGTGTCCACTAACGGGCGTTGAAAAGGGTACGTTTACATGAAAGGGGAGAGGAAAATAAGAATGAGAGATTGAGATGCAAAAAAAAATATATATATATGGAAGATGGAGGGAATCAAAAGAGAGGGGAGAGGGTGGGAGACGAAAAGGGAGTAAGGGCAGATGACAAACACTAAAGGAAAGGCAAGGGCAGTCTTCCTTCCCCCCTTTCCTAAACGCCTTTCTTTCACTTATTCCTTCAGTCCTTCAGTGCTTCCTCCACCTGCCTCCCGCTCTCCTCCATCCGTCGTTTCTTCCGCTCTGTGTGAAATCACCGTTGCGTTTGTTTCCTGCAGGTGACTGAATCAGCGGCCAAATCCAAAGTGGGGCCATTTCAGGAAGGCAGCAATTGTGTTTGTGCACGTACAGTTGGTGTGTATGTGTGTGTATAATTTGCACGTGTGGGCACTGGTTTGGCCTTCGTAGGATAAAACTGTTCTGAAAGGGGGAATGCAAGCCATTTTCAGCGTTAAAATGGCCATAATTACATCCCCCCCGAGTTGTTATGTGGTCCATAGAACTGAGTGTCGGAATAGGTTCTATGGACCGGACAACAAGTTCTGGACAATTTAATGACGAAAAATGTGTGTTATTCCCCTTTAACATGAAGCCACTGTGTCCTTTAGAGCCAAGATGCACAAATGGCAGAAGCTGCGATTACTGTATGGTGTTATTATTGGAGGTCAATCACCTCCGAGCACCACCTGAGTCTGCAAGGTGCCATTTCCTTGACAGACCTTTCTGTATAGGTCAAAGGGTTTATCTGAGTGTAGTGTGTGTGTGTGTGTGTGTGTGTGTGAGTGTGTGTGTGTGTGTGTGTGTGTGTGTGTGTGTGTGTGTGTGTGTGTCTGTGTGTGTGTGTGTGTGTGTGTGTGTTCCTCACCTGACGCGGTGTTGATGGCCCTGATGGTCTCCTTGGCGCTCACTCTGTTGTTAGGGGGGTAGTCAGGGACGGCGTTGTCGTAGCGCTTCTCCGGGATGCGAGGGCTCCCCTTGGGGACGTAGTGACTGTGGAGACGGAGCAGAGAGAGTGAAAGCATGAGGGGGGACGGGGGGGGCCGGAATTGGACGGGGGTGGGTGGGGTGGGTGGGGTATAGGATCTGAGATGGAGAGCGTGCGAATTGGTGCGTGTGCGAGTGGCAGACAGTGTAACTGGAATAGACTGGGTCTTGAACCAGCGCCCGGTTGCCACTTTGGCCAATGACACTCAGCACTTTACACCTAATGCCAGGATGGATGCACACATATACTTATACACACACACACACACACACACACACACACACACACACACACACACACACACACACACACACACACACACACACACACACACACACACACACACACACACACACACACACACACACACTTAGACACACACACAGTAAATACCCATACTAAGGCTGAGACTCACCCTGATTGGCTGTGCTGCTCGTCAATGGCGTCCACGGCACTCTCCACCGAGTTGAGCAGGGACTGTATCTGATTGGCCGATTCCTTCAGCAGGAAGCGGGTCACAAACTGCTCCACGTTGGTCCCTCTCTCGTACACCTGGGGGGGGGTGTATATGAGTGTATATGAGTAATTTCAGAGATTTCAGAGAAACGGCCGCCGAAGGGGTGAGGACGAGGGAGAGACACATCAACGGGCGGAGAATAATGTGTCTCGGGAATCCCACCGAGACAAAACACAATATACAAACCCCAATTGTGTAATATGTAAATAAAAACAGAATACAATGATTTGCAAATCCTTTTCAACCTGTATTCAATTGAATACACTACAAAGACAATATATTTAATGTTCAAACTGATAAACTTTATTTATTTTTTTTGCAAATATTCACTCATTTTGAATTTGATGCCTGCAACACGTTCCAAAAATGCTGGGACAGGGGTAACAACAGACTGGGAAAGTTGAGGAATGTTCAAAAAACACCTGTTTGGAACATTCCACAGGTGAACAGGTTAATTGAAAACAGGTAAGTGTCATGATTG
>NC_137201.1:10400552-10403052 GCF_960531495.2 Zeus faber | reverse complement strand
AGGTTAGGTAAGGTAAGGTAAGTTAAGGTAAGGTATGGTAAGTTAAGATAATGTAAGGTAATAGGTTAGGAAAGGTAAGGTAATAAGGTAAGGTAAGGTATGGTAAGGTAAGGTAGGGCTAGGCAATAAGGTAAGGTAAGGTAAGGTAGGGTAAGTTAAGGTAAGGAATAAGGTATGGTAAGGTAAGGTAAGGTAAGGTAAGGTAAGGTAAGTTAAGGTAAGGTAAGTTAATAAGGTAAGGTAATAAGGTAAGGTAAGGTAATAAGGTAAGAAAGGTATGGTATTGTAGGGTAAGGTCACATGGTTCCCTTTCCCTTTCCCACTGGCGGCAAGCTACCTTCAATCAGCCGAATCAGTGCTGGGGGGGCGCCTATCCGACTCAAGGCAAGGAGCTTTCTTAATGTTTGTCTGTCTTGTAGAGGGGGCGCACAGGCTTGTCAGCCGACCAGGAGCCAGAAAGTGGAAGGCCATTCCTGTCCCCTCTCTGACCCCCTTCAGTAAGTGGTACCTGAACAGGCCCTCGGGAGCGAGTAGGGCTCCGAGTGAAAGGTGCCCCGAAGCCAAACCGCTGGCTGCAGAAGTGCCTAGCAGACCTGGAAGAGGAGTAGGACTTCCTCCACTGTCAGCTGGAGCGGGTCCTCGTCAGCATGAGCTCCCGGGAGCATGCTGCGACCGACCACCGGGAGGAGACTAGACGACCAGACCTACATCAGACCCCAAGACCCACACAGGATTTGCCAGGTCGCCAGCCCGTCCCGATGCCCTGGAAGGGAACGGCCGGGGCTCCACTGCACGCACAGGCGTCGGGAGACGGCCCCTTTCTTTCCCGCACGATCCGGATGTCTAACAGCCGGGTCCTGTGGTGCCACGGGACGCTCTCTCCCCTTCCTGCGCTGCCCCTTCAATGACCCCCGTCAGCTCCCAGGGCAGTGCTGCCGCGGGAAATCAGGGAGCTGCGCAGAAGTCTGGGCAGGGGTGCGGGCACTGCGGGCGACCAGGCCATGACTGTCGGGATTGTCCCTGGATGGAACTGGGTCAGGTAGTCTAGCCTGCTGGACCCCTCCCCCGGTGGGAAGAGGCCTACCAAGTAAGGCTACAAGGGGGTAGACATCAGGCTATGCTGGACTCGGGCTGTTCGCAGACGATGGTTCAGCAACGCCAGGTTCGACCCGGGGTGGAGGCGTCATAGTTGAAGGTTCGTTGTGTGCATGGAGATGTTCACACGTAACCGATGGTCCGGTTCGTTACAAGGGAAAAATTGCAGAGTGTACAGGCTGCGATTAGTTCCCGCCTATCGCACTCCCTGATTTTGGGCACGGATTGGCCAGGACGCATTGATGAGAAAGGCTGGGAGAGTGCATTTACCATCATTAGGGAGATGTGAGTGTTGCGTGGCGTCGCAATGATTTTCAATTGGCCGGGCATTTGGGCAGGTGTGCATAAATGGTGTGCTGCATGTCCTGAGTGCCAGTTAGTCAACCCTCCAGTTACGCCAAGAGTGCCATTGAGACCCCTCCCCTAGTCAAGGTCCCATTTGAAACACTTGGTATGGACCTCATCGGGCAGTTAGACCGCAGTGCCTGCGGGTATCGTTTTGTGTCAGTCCTAGTGAATTATGCAATCCGGTACCCTGAAGCAGTGCCCCTGGGCAGTATTACGACCAAAAGTGTGGCGTAGGCACTGTTTCAGGTCATCTCCTGAGTCGGGATTCCAAAGGAAATCCTGACCGACCAGGGAACTACCTTTATGTCACAAACACTATGGGAACTTGACAAGTTACTGGGCATCCGCTCAATTTGGACCAGCATTTACTATCGCCAGACCGAATGCCTGGTGGAGCGCCTTAACAAAATGCTGAAAAACATAATTTGAAAGTTTGTTCACGACGATAGCCATAATTGGGACAAGTGGTTGGACCCCCTGTTGTTTGAGGTTCCCCAGGTGTCCACAGGATTTTCTCCCTTAGAACTCCTCTTTGGCAGGAGACCCCGGGGGGTGCTAGACCTAATTAAATAAAACTGGGAGGAAGGTCCTTGTACCAGTGAAGAACGAAATACAGTATGTTATGGACTTGAGAGGAAAGTTACATGCCCTGATTCGGGCATTTTCATGGGAGAATTTGGTCTGGGCTCAGGAACACCAGCGCCTCTTATACGTCCGGGGGGCTCAGCGCAGACAAGGTGTTAGTGCTTCCTACGTCCAGCTCTAAATTGCTCGTGAAGTGGCAAGGGCCTTTTGTGGTTACACGGTGGGTTGGCGAGGTCGATTACAGTATGAGGTCGAACGGTTTGACAGGTAAGGGATGACACCGATTTATCAGCAAGACCTCTTAAAAGAATGGAGGGAGTCCGTGGCTCTGGTCACGCAGGTCATTGAGCGGGATGAGTTGGGGCTGGAGGTTCAAAAAGCAGCCGAGCATACCGCGGTCCTGTTAAGTGACCATCTCTCTCCATCCCAGAGGAAGGACTTGGCTGCACTTCAACGTTGCTACTCTGATGTT
>NC_137201.1:10380552-10395552 GCF_960531495.2 Zeus faber | reverse complement strand
CCCATTCTCTACAATAAAACCGCTGTGTTTTCAACCCCATCACCTGTGTCTCTGCGTCAGGGGGGCCTTGAAAATGGCCCTCGGGTGGCGTGTGCCACCCAATTTAACTGATGTAATTAATCGGTTAGAATTCTTATTGTCGATTAACGGTTAAACGGTTAATTATTAACAACCCTAACTCACACGGGGGCTGCTCCTTTTTTCCTTTGTGAGTTTTAAGGCAAAGAGGCAGCTGTGCACCAGAGAATGACAATTTGCAACCAGCCACTGACTTCAGTGAATAGCCCCCCTTCTGCCAAAGAAGAAGGTGGGCCACGATGCTAGTGGCGGCATTTAAACCTTCCAGTCTCCCGTGCCCCTTGTTAGTCCTCAAGATCAGTCCTCCATCCCTCTTCTTCTTTCTTCTCCAATGACTTCCTTCCTCCTCTGAATTTTACACCCATCGTCTCCTCCCCAGACTTACTTTCTATCAGCTTCCCATCGGGCACCTACGGTAGCGACAGTTCCTCGGATCCTACACGGTTACCACGGCAACAGTTGCCCTGGCCACAGGGCTCCTCGGTGCCTCTTGGTTTCCCTGCGGGGAACCTAAGAGGCACCTTTTATTAACGTTAAGCACGATCCAGTCATTTAGCACCTTTCAATCACACATGCTCCCCCAAACGTGACCTATAGACTTGGACGCCCTGGAGACCTTTCTGGAAATTCAAAGTCTGTTTTTTTTTTTTGTCCGTGACGGGAAGTTCGAGTAAAGTTTACAGCCACCAGCTACAGCCGCCGCAGGTTGGTTGCTCGATTGCTCCGTTGGGGTCTTCACCTCCATCAGTCTCCACCTCTCTTCCAGCCCCCCCACCCATCATTGTATAAGGATCAATACCGCCGCCACCACTTCCTCCTCCACCTTAATCACTGAGAAGAAGTCTCAGTTTTCTCTATACCCCGGAAAACAATGGAATGGAGATGAAAGAGGAGAAGATGAAAGAAAAAAGTGGGAGGAGAGAGCAAGAGAAAGAGGGTGAGCGAGAGAGAGAGAGGGGAGAGAGAGAGAGAGAGAGAGAGAGAGAGAGAGAGAGAGAGAGAGATAGAAGCATAGTGTAGTGGGGTCACTTCGCGGAACGGCACCATTTCCTGGATGGCTAAAGATTGTGTGTGTGTGTGTGTGTGCGTGTGCGTGTGTGTGTGTGTGTGTGTGTGTGCGTGTGCGTGTGTGTGTGCGTGTGTGTCCTTCTGTGTGTGTGTGTGTGCGTGCGTGTGTGCGTGTGTGTGTGCGTGTGTGTGCGTATTCCTCTGTCGGTTCTCCGCTCTTTGCTCGCCCTCAACTACGGAAAACTGTTTCAATACACACGCCAAGGCAATAAGAGCGCTCCATCAGAGATAGTTAATGCAGGACAGAAGTGGCATTTAATGAATTCTACGGGTTTCTCTTCTCCCCCTCCCCTCCTCCCCTCCTCCACCCATGGGAGCTTCTGTTATTCATCTCCACCTGCTTAAGAGCCAATTAAAACTGCGATCTGGAAACAGTTCTGACTCTGACAACGCCACAAAAGCTTTTAGAGAGAAAAGGGGGGAAAAAAAAACAAAAAACGGAACAACACAAATGTGTGAGAGAGGACCCTTCAGGACTGGATTCTCTCCAGGAGAAAACTCAGAAAAGCTTCTTGTTTTCTTTCCGCTGTGCAGTCCGTCCGTAACACCGTCTGGGAAGACCATGAAGCTTGGCGGCAACCGTCGAAATACAGACGAGGAGCTCGCGCTCGGAAAAAACGAATACCGCTGTCGTGTAAAGCAGATCCCACTCGCCAAAACACCGGGAAACGTGGGTGTAAAGGAACACTGGGAGTCCATCATTTGCCCACTGGTGTTAGATTGTGGTGAGATGAAACAATCATAGAAAATATGTAAATTAGGTTAATTGCAGTTTTCTTTTGTTTTAACCAATGGAGATTAATCTCTTTCATAGTGCTCTACAATTTATGATATTGTACTTTACAGTAATTTACAGATTGATATCATATAACAGTAACGCTATTAACTCAAAATGATCCCGCCTGCGGTGTAAAATAAATCCGCCGATCCCTCAATGTATTACAGTGATCATTACGGCTAATGGCTTGATTGACTTTACATGGGTCAAGGGGTCAGCACAGTTTATTAATCACAAGTAATTGCTTTTTGATGAGGAGTAGGTTTTGCAGCATCTCATTAGCAACTTGAGATCCTCCCTTCCCCCCAAAACTGACACGTTCACTCAACACAGTGAATGCCGCATAAATTGACTGGTAATGTCACATCTGCATGAATTATGAGCATGTTTGTGGTTCCCTGGGGAGTAATGGGTTAGAGGTGCGGGTACTTTGCAACGAGTCCTTTCGCCGGGGTTTGGCGATTGGGCAACTTTTACCAAAGCAATAAACCAGAGAAAGGCAAATTTTTTTGCGAAGTGGCCTTTTAGGACTTGTGCTATAGCTACAAAAAAGGAGAAATATCCTACAAATATCCAGTGGCCTTGGATGTATCTTTCAAACGTCACTGCAAGACAAGTGTTAAAGATGGCGCTTTTACATAGGTTGACTCGCACTTCGGCTCATCCCCTCCTCCACTGCCTTGTCAATAATCTTTAGGGAAGACAAAAGGCGAATCAATGCTCGATGGACACCGAAAAGGCCACCGCTCAGAGTTGGCAGCCACTCCGGATAACATCACACACCCATCCCCGTCTTCACTATCTCTCGTTTTACAGAATTTGGCGGAGTGTGTCCTCACTGGAACGTCTTCTGATTACATTCAATTGACTGCATCCCAAGAGAACACACTCCAAGTTTACGTGGATTTATCTTCCTCTTGTGTTCACTCATCGTGAAAGGAGCGCAACGCATTGACAACAGGGCGTGATCACGTCTTTATTACAGATGAAAAAAACTCGAGCGAAGCGCTTCCGTTCTGGTTATTAGCTTCAAACGGAAAGGAATGCAATTACACTCGAGTGTCCATGTGTCGGGCTTTTCTACAACCTCAAAAAACCCCGTCACAGCCTCTCAGTCCCATTTTGTTCTTCTCTGTGCTTCTCTGTGATCGTGTCCACAGTCATTAAATGTGTGTGAAGTTATTTATAGTTATTTATGAAAAAGGCCATTAGACTGAAGATGTTCTCTATCATCTGCACCAACAACTCCTGGGACTCAAGGGAAATCTAGACGTCTCAGCGAGAGTTATTATTACCCTGATTACCACCATAATGAAGACATTCGGAGGAATGTGCCGGTTGCCATTGCTAGATTATGGCTTGCACTGGGTTAACAATGGGTCTACTCACACACTCTCTCATTTGTGTCCAATGGAGGCCTCATACAGTATGTCTGTCCATATGTGTGGATGCCCTCGTACCGAAGCTCAAGCTGAGTTATTCCCCAAAAGGGGTAAACCACCGGGCACAACATGTTTTTCATTAGTGTCCTGGTGACAAATGCATTAAGGATTGAGCTGAATCCCAAACTCCAGCACCTCCAGCATCTCCAGCATCTCCAGCAGCCTCGGATCCATAAAGACTAGTTTTGCACTGAATACCATGGGCGGGAATTGGCAAAAACCAACTCTATACCCTTTACCCCTCAGCCTTAACTGAAAAAAAGGTCATGCCTTACACCTCCTGCCCCCCGTACCAAATTATAAGGTGATGCAGCACTTTCAGTGGGAACCGCTGCGAGTACGATATCAGCAATATTTGAGTACTTTTGGATATCGAAAGCCGTTGTCCTCTGAAAATCCCGACACTGTTTTCTTTTGGTTTTTTTTATTGCGGGCAGCTCCATCGTTGAAAGTGACGCTGGGAAGCGGAAGGCCGGAGTAGAACACACATCGCTTAGTTTGAGGAAGCATCCGGCGCATGGCGGCGGCGGGCCGTGGAGTGGAGGCTCTGGCTGCAGCACTGGGGGGGTTGCTGGGAATGAGTCCGAACAGCTGCAGGGACGCTGCTCCCGCTACGTCATGTCAGCTGTGTGAAAACTCCAGTCTGCCACTCTGCCGCCTCCATATTAGTCTCTCACCAACCCCTCCCTTTTCCCTCCCTCTCTCTGTCGTTCTTTCTGTCTTTGTCTCTGTTGTAACACAAAATGTTCCGGCCTATTCACCACATCCAATCCCTTCCCACTCTGCCCACAGAGAGAGAGAGAGCAGCATTTGCGGGGTGGGGGTGGAGAGAGAGTTTAAAGGTGGGAGATGGAGGGATGGATGGATAGACAGACAGACAGACAGACAGACAGACAGACAGACAGACAGACAGACAGACAGACAGACAGGCAGACAGACAGACAGACAGACAGATAGACAGATAGATAGACCGATAGACAGATAGATAGATAGATACATAGATAGCATTATTAACCGTTAATGGAATAGGTCGATTTCAAAGAAACGAAAACCGGCCACAAATCACTAAAAGTGAAGATTTGTGTTTGGTTTTGGTTTCGGTTCCTGGGTTAGGGTTAGGGTTTGTTGGACCGTCATCAGAACTGGAGTACAAAGCGCTGTCCATTAGTAGAGGAAAAAGGCAAGAAAAGCCAGAGAGATGCAAAAGAAGACGCAAAAGTTTCGGAGAAATTTTATGGGAAATGTAAAAATAGACCCTCTGTCAATTATTGAAGGGATTTCAATATTTTGAAGCCAATAACCTCCCTCTCTCTCCCTTTCTCTCTCTCTCTCAACCTTTTTTTCCCTCCACTCACACACACACACACACACACGCACACGCACACGCACGCACACACACACACACACACACACACACACACACACACACACACACATACACACACACACCCACATACATACACACATGAATATTTAACTAGTCACTGGCTATGTCTTTGGTTTGTTATTTGACTCCAGCAATGTGTGTGTGTGTGTGTGTGTGTGTGTGTGTGTGTGTGTGTGTGTGTGTGTGTGTGTGTGTGTGTGTGTGTGTGTGTGTGTGTGTGTGTGTGTGTGTGTGTGTGAAATGTCCTGTGGCTAGAAAGAGATCTGAAACCCAGTGATAGAGGCAGAACTGGCAGATGAAGATATAAACACAAGGATAGCAGATTGCCTGCGCACATGCACACACACACACACACGCACGCACGCACGCACACACACACACACACACTAAGTTGAACTCAAACAGAATACATGAGAGAGGGGCTGTCGAACCGCCTGCTATTTATAGCACACAGCGAAAAGCCGGCACACTAACACAAAACTGTACTACGGATTTTTACCACAAAGGTAAAACCAAACAACACAAACACATGCACACACTACAAGACTACCAGGTTTTTTTGCATGTTGTTAAAAGGGGACAGGAGTGTGTGCGTGTGTGTGTGTGTGTGTGTGTGCGAAGCGCGTGTGTGAGACATCTGCACTCGTTCTCCCTGCCTGAGATTTCACAGCTCTGCACAATTTGACAACCCTCCAATGCACCGCCGCAGTCTGAACCGCAACCAGAGAGGCTGTCAGATGACTTCCATTCACATCGGCAGCAAAGCGCTTTGCGGCGTCTCGACCGAGACGCGAACCAAACCGCTAATTACCGGAAGAGGTAAAGCAGGTTGGATTCGCGCTGCGAGAGCCAGGAATTCGACTTCATCACAAGGACGTCCCGTGATGCAGTTTTAGACTCTACGTTGTAACAGGAGACGAACCACGACACACACACACACACACACAGACACGTATGCAGACGTACCTTCTTGGTGAAGTCCATGGCTTTGAGGATGGAGAGGTTGAGGGTTTCCAGGGAAGCCAGGACTCCCTCGTAGTCGCCCATGTGCTTGGCAAAGTAATCTACACACACACACACACACGCACACACACACATAAACACATAATGACAACATTTGTCTAACTTTTGAGGGAGGTCGCAGGTTCACCTTTGAGTTCTTATGGTGTGATGGAGCTCTCTGTGTGAGTATAATGAGATTTACTGGTGGGGAAAAAAAAGTACTCCTGTTGTGTGTGTGCTTTTCTTAGTAAATTCAGGCGGAGAATGGAAACAGACAGGGAAACCAGCACTGGGTGTTCTCTGGCTGAAAATTAGATTGTGTGTTTGAACCGGAGAAGGACGGAGAACAAGTGAGAGAGAGGGAGAAAAGGAGGGAGAGAGAGGTAGAGAGCGAGTCAATTTATCACTGACGGAGCACATTAATTTGACTGAGGCCTACTTACCGCAAAGTTCCTTAGTGTCAACATTACTAGCACATCACAGCGCAGGAGCAGCAGAGGGGAAGGAAGACGGGGAGGGTGAAAGGGGCAATATGAGGAGTAGGAGGAGGAGGAGGAGGAGGAGGAGGGAAGGGCAGGGGGGGAGGAGGAAGGAAAAGAAAATGGAGAGCAGGGTAAGAAACAGAGGAAAGGCTTCTGTCATGCAATTTCTTTCTTTCGCTCAAGAATATACCACTATAGAAATAGCCAGACAGACGCAGCCCTCCCACACACACACGTACACACACACGCACACACACACACACACACACACACACCACACACACACACACACACAAAGGAGTGGGAGTTGGCAGGCGTGGAACATCTAACAAGACTCAGACAGGATCAGAATTGGTCGGCAGCAACTTTTCACCTTCCATTCACTGCATCAGGACGGACCTGGCAGCAAATCACTTTCTGGCACCGAGCCGCAGACTGCAACCCTGCTCACAACTACCACAGAGTTCTCTGCTTGACTGACTGACTGACTGAATAACCTACTGAATGACTGACTGATTAGCTGCCTGACTGACTGACTGTCTGGCTGACTGACTGACTTACTGACTGACTGACTGACTGACTCAATAAGCTACTGAATGACTGACTGATTAGCTGACTGACTGACTGATTGACTTCATGTCTGGCTGACAGACTGACTGACTGAATGACTGATTGACTGACTGGCTGAGTGACTGACTAACTGACTGAATGACTGAATGACTTACTGATTGACTGACAGACTGATCGACTAACTTACTGGATGACTGACTGACTGACTGGCTGACTGACTAATTGATTGACCGACTGGCTGAGTGACTGAATGACTGACTAACTGATTGACTGACTGGCCGAGTGACTGAATGACTGACTAACAGATTGACTGACTGGCTGAGTGACTGACTAACTGACTGAATGACTGAATGACTTACTGATCGACTAACTTACTGGATGACTGACTGACTGACTGACTGACTGACTGACCGACTGACTGACTGATTGACTAGCTGACTGGCTGACTGACTGACTGGCTGACTGATGGATGCAACATCTGAATGACTGAATGACTGTCTTGCTGATTGACTGACTGACTGACTGATTGACTGAATAACTTACCAATTGACTGAATGACTTTCTGATTGACTGACAGACTGATTGACTAACTTACTGGATGACTGACTGACTGACTGACTGACTGACTGACTGATTGACTAGCTGACTGGCTGACTGACTGACTGACTGGCTGACTGATTTATGGAACAACTGAATGACTGACTTGCTGATTGACTGACTGACTGACTGATTGACTGAATAACTTACCAATTGACTGAATGACTTTCTGATTGACTGACAGACTGATCGACTATCTTACTGGATGACTGCCTGACTGACTGGCTGAGTGACTGAAAGACTGATTTGCTGATTGACCGACTGACTGACCCTGACTTAGTGACTGAATGATTGATTTGCTGATTGACCGAGTGCCTAAATGACTGATTCGCTGATTGACTGACTGACTGACTGAGTGACTGGTTGACTGATTGACAGAACAACTGAATGAATGGATGACTGACTTGCTGATTGACTGACTGACTGACTGAGTGACTGGTTGACTGATTGACAGAACAACTGAATGAATGGATGACTGACTTGCTGATTGACTGACTGACTGACTGAGTGACTGGTTGACTGATTGACAGAACAACTGAATGAATGGATGACTGACTTGCTGATTGACTGACTGACTGACTGGGTGACTGGTTGACTGATTGACAGAACAACTGAATGAATGGATGACTGACTTGCTGTTTTGCAACATTGCTGTAAATTCTCTGCATTAAAATGGCCAAAAAGGGGTTTCGAAAAAAGACGCTGAGAAATGAATCAGTCGATCAACAGCTCAAATGAAAGTCTGCAACTCTAACGGTGCGGCTCATAAAATAAAACAAATTCCAGTAAACAAAACTCTTCTTGACATAAAAAGAAATATTGCAGGGCGTAAAAAAAAAAAGCAAAGAAGAAGAAGACGAAGAAGAGGCAGAAGAAGGTTTCTTATAACAGATGCTCATATCAGATTGATGAACCTCCAGGGGGATGTAGAGTAAACGCAACGTAAACAAACGCATCACGTCTCCTCCTGTTGTTTACAAGATCCTTCATACGCCAAGAAAGGGATGGGAAGAGAGAGCGGACCAGGCGGGCCCCGCGCGACCAGCCAACTCTGACTCCCGGGCTCGACAGACAACTCTCGGGTCTCCCGGCGCAGAGCGCGCCGCAAACAAGGCGGCAGCGCAAATCTCCACCCGAGGGATGAGGGTTAAGAGAGCGAAACCGAAAAGCGAGAGGACGAGAGAAGGGCGGGCGGGCGGGCGGGCGGGCGGGCGGACGGACGGACGGGTGTGATGGACAGGCGAAGCGCGGCAACAAGGAGGTACAAGGTCGAGCGGGAAAGAGAGAGAGGATGGAAGGAGGTGTCAACATAGAGAAGGGAAAAGATACTGTAAAGCGAGAGAGAGAGAGAGAGAGAGAGAGAGAGAGAGGGAGAGTGAAATGTGGAAGGACAGAGGGATGGACAGCACAGCAAAGGAGAGCGGAGAGTCGGAGTCGGACTCGGAGTCGGAGTCGTCGGAGGAGGAGGGTGAAAGAGATGGATGAAGGAATGATTGGAGTCGGCCAAAGCGCTCCATCACTGCCTCCCGCGCCCGAGCGTCTCCATCCGTCAGCGTCCCGCCTACACCGCTAAACGCTGACGCCGTCGCTCCAGCTATTTATTTATTTATTTATTTGTTTATTGTGTGTCTGACCGCTCGGCAACTTTGTCGACGCCCATTCGGGATCTATCTGTTTGAACGCTAAGATACCAACATCTCATATCTGTGTTTCATCATCTCTCTACCAGCTCTGATGTTGTCGCGCTACCTGAGCATTTAAACCCAATCAAAGAAGGCGGCCAACAGACCTTAAAGCGACACTTGCTATTCACAGTAGTAGCCCCGCCCCCCCGCTGATGAACGAAATGGTGTTGACCGGGGTGTATTTAGAGCTACTTCTTTTTCTTAATGTATGTTCGGGTTTGTCCGGGGGCTTGCGGAGAATCCCTTTTTGTCCGTGAGTTTCCCATATTCCCTCACTTCAAGTCGGTCATGATAAATACTTACTTTGCAGAACTCGCTAAAAACAGAGCTTCCGAAGCGGATTTGACCGGAGCGTCGTCCCCGTTCGCTTTACTGCTTTTTCGGAGCTGCTGCCTCACATCCTGACTGTGGTGGAGGAGGGAGGGTCGATTTATGGAGCGGGGACGGTTTCCAAACGCACGGCGCAGCATAGATGGCCGACGGCGGATTGATGGAGGCAATCTCCGGGGCCCGGTCATTGCATTGATTAAAAAATATATAAAACCAAAAATAAAGCCTTGGTCGCCGGGCAGGCTTCGTCGGCTTGCGTGATGTATGGAACTGAATTCAATTTGGACGCCGCTAATAAAGTTGAAAACTTCTGATTCCGCCGTGTGTGGCGTTCCGTTCATCGCCTCGCCAGTGGGACGGCGCCGCGAGCGGTGGGGCCCGGTGAGTCGTATTCAAGCCGCGGCACTTGTCCTGATTACGGCTAATGGGAGTCAATCAAAACAAAATGCGCCGCGTGAGCCGATCGGGCGGCAAGCAGAGAGGGAAAGAACGGCAAAAAAAGAATAGAATGAAATGGAAACGAATGGGGAAAAAAAATAGTCTGCTCTCCCTTCTTTGTGACCTTCCTCATTTCATCGCTTCCTGCGTTTTCCCCTTTCCCTTTATCTTTTTTATTTATTTTTTTATTTTTTTCATGTAAGGGTGTCATTCACATTTGCAAAGGCCCCGGGCTCCAAAGTCAGCGCATAAAATAATTTTAAAAAAGAGCCGTCTGAAGTGGAAGTGACCTTTTTCTTGATATGCTAATGGCAGCATTTTATGAGTTCATGCTTGTACACACACACAAGTGCATGCAAACACACACACACACACACACACACACACACACACACACAGACGCACACACACACACACACACACACACACACACACACACACACACACACACACACACACACAAGTGCATGCACAGACCAATGTTAACATGGAACAGTGAGACACTGACTGCCAATGATAAATAATAATAAAAGCCATGGCGACAATTAGCAGACAAATAAATGCACCCACACCCACAAACAGGTATGTGCACAAACACACACAAACTACAGATAAACAAACAGACGAGACAATATGACAATATACGAGTATAATTTCTTGTTGTGATCACACGCACACGCACGCACGCACATGGTTAATGGGTCGGTGCTGACCTGGTGTTATCCGAGTCGATGCTGTGAAACAGCTTCTCCAGTTCTTCCTCGTTCAGCGTGCCGTCTGAGAAGAATGCCTGGAACTCATCCAGAGACAGTTTACCGTCATCTGTAGGGCACACACACACACACACACACACACACGCACACACACACACACACACACACACACACACACACACACACACAGGCATATCGGTGTCATTAAGTGGAGTCAATAACTGCGTGGACCATTACCACTATAACTCTCGGGACATTCTACGCCGTTCCATGACCTACCCTGTCTTTTTCAGAGCCGTGAATCTGCGATCCATGTATGTAACCTCAGCCCCAACTGCACCACCACCACACCTCCACCCCCCTCCCAGACGTGAAATGGATTATAAATGACCGTTTGCCTCACTTACAGTACGCTGCATTCACACAGAACACGGTAGGTGGCAAACCAGAAGTCCTGTTAGTGGACAGGGCGCGACGGCAGAGAACACCGGCAACAGCGGCGCGACACGAAATTTGCCGTGCAAAGTAAAAATATTAAAACTTTTTGCTGTCTGCTGCGACAGAATTACAGTTGAATGTTACGTAGGCGAGAGGCTACCACTGCTCTTCTGCACATGTCTGCTGCAGCTGCCGGAGACCCGGTGCTTTGGAGTCGAACCCGGTAGATTCCAATTTCTCTGGAATATCGCACTTAAATGGCTTGAATAAAAAACGTGGATTATTATAAAATGTATTCATTGCTTGGAGGCTGTTTGGTGCTTGTAGGGAGGAAGCAGATGGAGGATTTGGATATGGCGGTGGTTGTGGTTGGTCCGGTGATGAAGTTGCGGCTCCAAGTTATTACTTATAAAATAATATAATTAAATATGAATACTTAATAAATAAAGAAGGACTTCTATTGCCAGTGGAAACCAGGTGATCAGCCATTGATCGCTCATTTAAAAGATCATTGATCACTAGCTGGAAACAGATGCGCTCTCTCTCAAAGCTGCATAGCAATATCCATGACTATATCCATAATGCCAAATAATTAATTGTCAAACCTGCTCAGATGAATATGATGCTTTACAGCTTGTGTAAAGTTAATCAACTATGAATGACAATACCTTTGAGGGAATTTAACATTTTTTTAAATTTGCAATAAAATATTAATAATAAGCTGCATACTTATTGCTACATGCATCACTAAAATTGCATGCCATTCGGAAAGTGCAGTACATGGACAGTCGGAAACAGAGAAGAGTCACCGGGGGGGCAGAGTTTAGATGGTAGGATCTGTTCCCGGATTGAGTGTAAGGCGGCTTCACTCCCCGAAACAGAAACATCCCCACAGTAAGAGAGATGTGATGTGAACATCGACGTGGAACGGATCGGGCCTCGTCACAGCGGGGCGACGGGTCCTCCTGAAGAGAGCCCTGTTGAAGGCCCTTCCCAGAAAGACCTCTGTGCTTCATCCTCACCCTCGTTTCTGTCAGTTAACTCCCAAAGAGAGGTTGAAAACAGCCGAGAGACTACTGAGCAAAAAAGTATCTCATGGTCAGCAACCGAACCTCCACCAAAACCACTTGCTGCGATCACCCTTCCCGCTGCTGGGAGAAAAGAAAAATACCTTGTAATTAGTATTTAGTCGACACATGAAGACCGTGACCGGAAACCTCAGCCCCAGCTCCGCCACAACGCCTCTAAACGGGCCAGGAAAGCATATCCGCAGAGACATGTTTTTTTTTTTTTTTACTGGGTTTCAGAGTCTCCAAGGGTTAACAGCGTGGGTAACCAGAAAAAGCAATAGAGGTTTCCTGGCGTTTGGCTGTCGACAGCACTTGAACCCTAATCCTTTTCTCCTTCAGCAAACAGCTTTTCCGTCTGAGGGGGTTTTCATCGATAGCACGGCAACATACTGGCCTGTTCTTTTTTCTGAGCGGTGAAGCCTGCTTTTTCCCTGGGATCACCCCGCCCAACCGCCCCCTGTCTTCCACCCGACTCTGATTGCCGTTTTTAATGCTCAGCGCGGGCCGCCTCGCTCAAGCCGCTGTGAAATCGTTCCCGCCCGCGAGGTTTTCCGCCCGTCCGACACGAGCTTTGATGTTGCTTTTGACGTTCCGATGTTTTCTCTCTCCGCTTTCGCCGCGCCGCCGCTTTGTAATCACGCCACAACAGTGTTACATAACTAGAGGTAAAACTAGAGGTAAAAAAAAAACGGGAAAAAAAGAGAACGACAACATGGATCTCCTTAATCCAAGACAAAATACCCAGCGTGTTCTTGCAATAAAGACTCTTACAATGGAGACCTAGTTGGTTCAATGACAATATCATAGTCCATGGACCTCTTCTGAGATGGGATTTCATTGAAAACTTTAATAGTGTTGTCTTAGTTCATCCCCACGGACCAGCTGGATGAACATGTGTACGCTGTAATCAGGTCCCAGATCAGCAGGGAGCAACTTCTCCTAATCAGATCAATTTAGCCTTTGAGCTGTGAATCTCCATTGGATTGGAATTGTGGATTTTATAAGATGATCATTTGGTTGGACGGTTGGATTCACTAGTTACTTCTAATAGGCTTTATCAACTGTAAAGAACTAGGTCAGTATTGGTCCAGGATATCCCAGGTATTCCAGGTAATTGATAAATCTTACATGAGCCAACTGGTCATCGTGTTTCATCTTTAAGCTGCGTCTACTGTGGTGCATCTTAGCCAGTTGCAATTCCACCACTTCCAATCTGCTGTCTAACAATACAGCAATGTTCCACTGAAACGAATCAAAGCAGATGGGAAGTGTTTCTCGACCGGTGGGTTTCGATCCATAATTCAAAGCGAATCACATCTTCAGTTTGGGTCGTGACTCAGGATGAATGTCCAGTACGGCCATAAAGTGACCGGTTGAAAACCACCGATCCAAAGAGTGAGTCCAGTCATTCATTTGGGCTATTTTTTGCCAACTTTCGGATTCGATTCTGACTTTGTTGAGGCTCATCGGATAACTGGAAGGTTTTACTGGAGCGCATTTTCTAGTTGCCGTTATATTTGTTGATATAATGCTGCATGTAAACCTATTTTGCATGCCGCAAATGTATGATTTATCCCTGTATGCCAAACACTTTTCCGAAATACCTTCAGCCACTCTGGATCTGTGCCACTTGCAGACCTTGTGTCAGCGGGGTGTGGCTATCTTCCACCACCCTCTGTCTGTCTGTCAGTCTGCCATTCTGTCTATCTGAACCACCGCATGAGGCAGAGCTGGATATGAAATATTAATCCCCGTCCCCAGTGTCTGTGTGTGTGTGTGTGTGTGTGTGTGTGTGTGTGTTGTGTGTGTGTGTGCCTGACTGGACACAGCAGGATGGGTAAAGGGACGACCGCAGAGCCGTAGAAAACCAAACAAGAAAAGGAAGCGGGTGTGGCGATGGAGGGGGTGTATTCAGGTGTCGCACATGTCATGCACGCTGGCAAACACATTACAAAGACACAGGGCTTCATTTCCCTATCAATGGTAAGGCCGAGGGGGAGCCGGCGTCACGACGTTTTCCACCTGAACAAAACCGCTGTCGGGCTGCGACGGAGCGAGCCGCCAGAGCCGGCAGTCTTTTTTTTTTCGGCCCCTACCGCTCATCCGCCCGTTTTGCCCTTTTTTGTCTCATCTCTTTAAGGGCCCGTGCAATTAGCCTGTCTGTCCCCCACGCCTCCAGCTCCGCTTTGTTTTTGTTTGTTTCTTCAGGTCCTCGTTAGGGATTAACAGCGGAGTTTGTCGACCCGGCAGATGTCTGGCTGGAACATTTCCCTCTGCCCACTCGCTCGCATAACAAGGTGGCTTAAACAAAACCGCGTTTCGTGCGATGTGGCACCTCATTTCGCAGATGCTCGTTGCGGTCCTCAATACAGCCCATTGTTTTTTCCCCTCCTGCTCCCTGCCAGTCATGCTCCCCGCGCGCTCCCGTGGGCAACTGTGTGTTTATTCTTATTCAGCGGCCGCTACGGTTCCCGAAATGCAGCAGCACAGCAGTGGAAGTAGAGGCAACAGTGTTTAATTCAGCAGTGACCCAGTTTATTGGACTCACCGAGGAATTCTCCGGTTTCACACCAGAAGCCCAGAAACACACAGAGACAGCCGTCCCCTCGGCTGCTTCAGCTGAGGATAGGACGCAGGTACTCAGCTAAACCTGATTTCTCAACATTAGGTATTCCAAAGTATACAGGTACTCTTAACAGAGGTATCCCCCTCACCTCAGCAGCCCATCTACCTCCACCAGAATATACTCAGTCTTTGGTGCCTCACTTCAGATGCACTGTTTATCAAACATTGCCCGGAAGTGCAAAGTTTTACACGCCTGTCTTTTGATCTGTCCTTCAAGAATAGAAGGGCTTTTCAATCCGGGTCTCATTAAAATGTTGCTACCAGTCTGCTGCAGCTTCTCACAATGTGTAAACACAG
>NC_137201.1:10350552-10375552 GCF_960531495.2 Zeus faber | reverse complement strand
GCGGGTGATGAGAATGTCAGGGCAGCTAATTGAGGTCAGGGGTGCATGTTCCCATTAACGTGCCTCGCTTGTCAGCGCCGCCGTCCTTTCTTATTTAGTTGATTTCAACGTATCGGTTTGGATTTCCATACCCTTCATCTCAGTAAATTCTTGAAAAGCAAACACACAACAGAGAGAACCTTTCAACACCAGAAACCAAATGGTGCTCCAGCAGGTGCAACTTTCAGCTCTCCTGTCTTTTTCGCTCCACACGTGAGCAAAACCCGGGCGCTCTCATCTCGCCATAAATCGTGGAGTGCATTCTGTTGTGCTTGTATGGAATCAATGGGATCGTGTTTCATTATTGCGTCCTTTAGGCGACATGGGCGGCCGCCTCAGGCGCCATCTCGAGGGGGGTGCCAAAATTGTGCACAGGATAAAAGATCAGTGAGTGATCATCACAGGCTGGATTGGAACCCGGGTCGCTGAAGGTGTTTTGCCACCTTATCAGGTTGAGCCACAAGGACGTCGCCGGTATGTCTCCGACGGTGCCTAAAGCGCGTCGGCGACGGGGTGCCTGTGCTACGAAGGTACCAACCCAGGCACGATCGGTGCGGTGGAACATTGTGTTTTTATGGAGGTTATTTTATTTGACTCCATTTCCTTATGGAACGAAACAAGCACCGTGCGTAATGGGGACTCTTTCTCCGTCACTCTCTTACCCCCCATGAATTCTATCTCTCAGGATATCAACGGATTGAGGGAGTCATCGAGTCGTTGATCTTGTTTCAAGGCTCTTTGAAGGCTCCCCATTCAAAGCAACGTCCGTACAACTAATTCCAGTTGAATTTTTTTGTGGTAATCCGTGAGATTATTTGATACCAGATTTGATACTTATTTTTAGCTGCCACCTTATAAGAAGCCACAGCCATTCAATGTACATGCTCCTCTATATGCTGTTTCCATTGTTGGTGGCTGGGTCCACCGCCTTTCCTGGCAAGAATGCAAAGACGGCGCATGCGCAAGAAGTGAATGGCAGGAGCAGGGAATTTAATAAAGCAGCGTAGAGTTGTGGTCAAAGTAATTTGAGTAATATCGAGTAATTTGACCGTCGAAGATGGTAACTCGGATGGATGTTGAGAAAAATACAGTTTCGAATGGCATTCTGGGACTTATAGTGTAATCACTATAAATCAAATGATGGATTTCCACTTGAATATCCCCTATAAGTGACACTCTTGCCAACGAGTAAAGGTCATGGGCTGGAGTAATGGATGTGGAGTGCAGTGACCTGTACACCACCTAGTTATGAGCTGTCATCACAGTGTGGTGAAACAAGCGCTCACGCCTGCTCAACGATGAATGGACTTGTCGCAAATGTCGGAGATACGAAAGAAAATGAGGACGAGGGAGAGGAGTGTTGAAAGAGAATATTCGTCAATATTTCCCTTCCACTTTCTGGACCATGCCCGCCATTGCCCCTGGAGCGACAGAGAACGGCCTGTATAGTTGTGAAAGTTGCGGAAGGGTTGGAAGTTGGATCCACTATGAGCTTTGGGACAGGCTTTTGCGATAGTCCTTCACTACCTCTAATACCAGCACCTCCCCCCTACATCCCTGCCTTTCTTTGTCGTCTCCTTCATCTCTCCCGCCCACTCTCTCGCTCACCAGAACTAATCAAATCCCACCCTTTTATTTCCAGGGGGGATAAAAGTGTTTCAATTATAACGACCACCCCCCTATCACCACCAACGTATCCACCCTCCCCCCGCTACTCTCTCGCTACGTCTCTCTCTGTGTCTCTCTCTCTGTGTCTCTCTCTCCGTGAGGCATTTAAGTGGAGGAACACAGGGGGAGATAGAGGACTAGATGTCTTCTTTTCTCCCCCCTTTGAGTGGTTGATCGGTGCTGATGCCAGAGTAAGGGAAGATGAGAGGGCTCGTGGCAGAATGATAACAAGGGTCAGGGCCAGTAGTCACACACACACACACACACACACACACAGACACACACACACACACCCACACACACACACACACACACACACACACACATATACACACACACACACACACACACACACACACCATCTCACACACAGAAAGCCCTCAGCGTGTGTGATGGTAGAGCCACTTGGGCAGCCTTTAAGTCTCAAAGCACCAGACAGGCAGTTTTGGCATTAAGGATAACACAGCAATGGAGTGTCTGCGATGGCTTGCTGGGGAGCATAAACCGGGGGAGAAGATGCTCGCTCCCCCATCCGGCTTAGAGATCCGCTGACATCGTCTCCACGTCGATGGAGAGATGCAGCAGCGCGTCTTCCTTTGGCCTCGACAGAAGCTGGAGATAAAGCTTCTTTAATCCCTCTAAGACCCACCTTCAGGAGTAAATGCAGTCTTTGACAAGTGTTTTGGGTGTGCCAGGGGGGAGCGGCGAGGCGGTGGAGTGGATGAAGATGTAGAATCTCTCCAGCACAGAAACATACACAAACACAATGTCCACGGAGGATCAAACTATCAAGTCCCCATGGAGCTGACTGGCTTATTCCAACAGGGTTGGAATTACATACAGCACATTGTCAAGTGTGGGGATATTTGAACAATATTTCCCTGGTATCCAATAACATAATCTATGTTGGGAGCATGGGAGCAGTGGTTCTTAAAGAAACAGTGGCCTGTAAAACTTCAGTCAGAGTGGTGGGCAGAAATTTCTTGATGGCTAAAGCTGGTGTTCGGTCCTTTTTGCAGTAATTACCACCAGGCAAAGTTAAAGGGACGTATATTTCATTCGTTTCCGATGAACATGAAAAGATTCCACAAGTTGCTCGTGGCGATACGAAACGCTAGATATCAAGTTGCATATGAAGCGTTCTCAGACTCACCGGGGCGCAAAAACTGGGAAAGAGTCGGCAAGCTCTCGCTTCAGGGTCACGAAAGACAAGTGCCAGGAAAGGTGGAACTCCAAATAAGGACATGTACTAACAGCAAATCCAGTGCATCACAGCCCAGGCTATCACACAGCCTGAGTTTGGACCATGAAAATGGATGGTTGGGTGGCCCCCTTCAATAAGACAGTACTGTCACAGTACAACCACCCTGTCCTCCTCTGTTAGTGCCGCAGTCACAGCTTTCTGTGTGTGTGTGTGTGTGTGTGTGTGTGCGCGTGCGTGTGTGTGTGTGTGTGTGTGTGTGCGTATCTACTGGCCCTGACCCTTCTTGTCATTCTGCCACGAGCCCTCTCACCTCCCCTTACTCTCACATCATTGAATGTTGAAGTTTGAAATCAATTTGGATATGGCATCATGAGATGGTAACCATGATGAGTTTAAATTGGGCGTGTCTGCGTGATGACGGCGTAAGCGCGGGGTTTTTTTAGGGACCAAGATGCCAAATGGACAAGACACCACAATTGTGAGTCAGAAATTAAACGTAACTATGTATATATGGATAAAATTGTGAATATATATAAAATTAGACTTTTATTTTGGGCAGTCGGAAACCAATATCTCGAAAAGTCAATGTGAGGGTTAAAGTTTTGTCTTTTACAATGGCTCATTTAAAGTTTGCAGAAATATTATAATATGATATAATATTAATATTTTTAATTTTAGCTGGTCATACTGATATCTTATGAATATATAATCGACTACTGAACTCAACTGGGAATTAAATCTCCGACTACGAGTTGTGAATAAATGACTAATAACATCTTTCTAATTTCCCCTGTTAAAGATTTACTTCAAATGAAATCTTCTTTTTCCTTCTTTTGAGTACAGCACACACCCGCACACACGCAGAGACATTTGTGTTAATTAGGCTAAATGTCATGTGTTAAGGGCCCCTGTAGATTCCAGCTTCATAATAACAGACCCTGCTGCAATAATTCTCACACACACCCACACACACACACACCCACACACACACATTTAACACTCACGACACACACACACACACACACACACACACACACACACACACAGACACACACACACACGCACACACACACGTGCGCTCTCTCTCTCTCTCTCTCCTGAGCGACAGCTCCCCAACTGTTGCTCATTAGAGGAGAAAAAGTCAGGAATTTAGCTGCCACCGCTGCCAAATTATCCACCAGGATGGAGCGGCGTACATGGAAGAACAAACAGCGAGCGGGGCGCGCCTCGCCTTATCAGCTACGTCAACGCCAACTGTCGCCGGCTTCGCCATGGCAACCGCTGCTCCGCCGCTCTCTTGTCGAGCGGCGGAGCAGCGGTGGGCTCCCCGTGTTGCCGTGCTCCAGACGCTGTTGGCGAGGAAGCCGCTGACACTTTGCGAGCCGCGCGGTTTGCGATGAACTGGTGCGTGGCTAATTGCTGGGAAGAATAAAATCTACAGAAAAGTGGCTGGAGCAGCTTTTGTAAATGGGTTGGAGTTGTAAAAAAAACAAAAAAACAACAACAACTAGGAAACAAAAAAACCCCCGATGTATTAAATGAACAATGACCGTGAAAGCTCATCTCTTTCTGACTTCTCTTGACTCCAGACGCCCGACGGGAGTGTTTACGATCCCGTGCGCAAAGTTGTTTTTTTTCAAATGCTCATGGGAACAAAACAAAAAATAGAGCTTGGGCTAAAACAATTCAAGCATTTTACATCGTGGACGAGCTTTTCTGAGGAAAAAACACCCATGACGACGCCTGAAATAATGGTTAGAATTTGTGTGGGAATGAGTGGGGGAGACTTACTGTATATATACTATATATGTCTGTATATGGGTATATGGGTATATGTTTGTTGTATGTGATGTTGCATAAAAACCCATTTACATTTGCTGTGGAATTTGAATCACAAAACGAAGACGTTTTTGTGTTTTCTTGTCATTATGGCCTGTTATGGCACAGTTTCTTCCTTATTCTGCAAAAATGCTTTACTGTCGGCTGCTCGATGAGTATGAGTCTTGATAATAAGTAATAATAAGTATATACAGTATATAAGTATAAATACAAGTATAATAGGTCAAGTACCCTTTTGTAAGTTTATGCATTTCAGATAATGATGCAAAACTCACAAATGATCCCTTAGTAGTATAAAAAATGTCTGAAATGATTCAGGAGTCTGGAGCCACTCCAGCAAAAGAATAATTAGGAAGTCCTTTCTCGCATTAGTTACCAACTGAATCAAACAATATAAGAGTCTAAAAACAAATCCTTTTACTGTAGTGTGTGCGTTTTTTATTTTTTATTTTTTTTACAAACATAAAGTCAGTCAGTTGATTTTGGAATCGGAGTATTCTTTTCTATTCAGCAGATTGATGCTCCTTCTTCCGCCGGTCACTAACTTTCCTTCACACACACACACACACACACGCACACACACACACACACACACACACGCGCACGCATGCACACAAAAACACACACACACACGCATGCACGCACACAAACACACACACACACACACACACACACACAGACACATACCAGTTGTGTTTGGAGAGTGTAATCTGTCAAGGACACAACAGAGCTCTGATCTCATTACTGTTTGTTTGTTAGATTACCAAGAAGGTCAGGCTTTTTATACAATTGTGCTTGTGTCTTTGTGTGTGCGTGTGCGCGCGCGTGTGTGCCTACTCGCGTAAAAAAGGCGTTGAGCCAAAAGGTCACATCAGTGAATCGATGATTGCCTCTCACACCTCTGGCGCTGGAGAGGAGAAACGGTTGGGACTGATTAAAGGGCTCTGCTCGGCAGCTTGATGACTTGTTTGAACCTGTGATTTCCTTGGCCTTTTGCTTTAGCATTTTCCCTGATGCAAATAACCAGTTGGCCCCAAAAAGTGCTTTTTGACAAGTGAGCAAAGGAAAAAAGAGATGGGGCGATGTCGGTAATTGCTTAAGAAAGAAAATAAAATTGATTAATCATACAAATTGTGTGTTGTTCTTTTCTCCCACCCTTTTACTTGGTAAGCAGAGTTCATTTCCTCGATGAAAAATATTAATCAACGACGTTTTATCCCCAGAGCAAGATGAGACAAGATGAGAAGAACGCGGATCTTTGAGAATAAAAATTTGCATTTGGATTAACGGACGCTCGAATTGCCCAAATGTTTTTTTTCCAACATTGATCAGAGCATTACAATTAAATTTGAAATACTGTAAATACAGGCACATTTGCTGCCAATAACAAGCCCATCTCTTTGTTCTGCATATTGTTGAATTTGTTATTTGATCCCAGATGAAAGCTGCTGATTTGACTTGGGTTTTTTTTACGTGTTTTTAAAGCAGGGAGTCCCTGGGCCTGAGTAGAGGAAAGTGCAGTGAAGGAAAAGGACTTATGATATGATGCGTCGCTCGGGGTGTTAGTTCTGTCAGACAACTTGACGGCTGTGCTGCGCTTGAGAGGCATCTCATCAGGTGCGAGGTAAATTAATTATTAGCTTTATTCTTTCCATGAAAGATGTAACATAAATCAGACATGAGGCTCAGCGCATCAGAAATCATTGCCAGGTAGTGTGTGCGCTCCATACTCAAGATAACTTTTTTTTGTGGTAATCCTTGGGATTCTTTTCTTTAAAAAACCCAGATTTGATACTTTTTTTGAGCTGCCACTGTTAAGAAGCAGCCATTCAATGTATATGTGTTATGCTTATGCTCCTCTTCTGTCAGACAACTTGACGGCGCCACGCTACCTCCACTCCCTTATGGGCCGGCCTATTTAAGCAGACAGTGCCTACTGCCCTACCTGCTTTGCAGCCTGCTTGCTTACTGCGTGGCTCTCTCCTGCTCCCCTGCACCTACTCTTCTTTCTAGTGAGAGGATTGAAGCTCATCACTCCAATATTTCAAGTGCTATTGTTTACCGTACACCCGTGAGTGATGAGCAGTAGAAGCCAGACGCCAACCTCAAACGATGCAAAATAAATAAAGATAATTTAAAAATAAATCTAAGCGTTATACGAGATGGCTACAAGATAGACTGTGAAATATGACTTAAACTAAGAAGGATGAAACTCACTAAATGTGAATATTAATAAGCATTTTGTCTGAACACAGAGACTAAAACTGCATTGAAAATAAGTAAAACCAAGATGTCTCGGTTTAAGTAATGGACATAACCAAACCTTTACTATCAAATGGAAAGATTATAATACTTGTACCTGTACTGACTCCAACTGAAGCTAACTTTTTTTTATACCACCTCATTCAAGAAGCTGGTTTCCAGTTTCACTTAATGAGTTGTGAAAAAAAAATGATATCCACGGCAGGGGTGTAACGATATATGACAGGAAAAAAATGTAGCGGTACAAAATCTGAACAATATGCATGGTGGAGCTGAAAGACTGATCGCTATATCAACTGAATGCACTCGTTGACTCAAAGTCGTAATGTGTTTCCGCTCCAACTTTGTCAAAAACATGGCGCCCGCATCGCAGCATGAAGCCTGTACCGCTGCGTGACAAAAAGGGGATCAGTGTGTCCATTGTTCATTTTTTCTTTCTGCTCTGCTGTTGTGTCTCATCAAAAGACCTCCCCTGAATCTCTTTCACATCTCACTTTCCTGTGAGGACCTTTTTTTTCTCCTTCCTCCATCCGCTCAGTTCTCTTCAAACAAAAGCTCAAGCTGCTTTGCGAAGGGGAGAGGGAAAAGGAGGATGAAGAGGGGATGATGAGGAAGGTGAGAATAGCCACAGCAAGAAAGGGTGAGGGTATCGGGAGGGGAAGAGGGATAAATCAAACGGATAAGGGGACCGCGGATAAAGGATGGCCCGCCACAGGGGGGGTCATGGAGAGTAAGATAAAAGACTGATGACAGAGAGAAAGAGAAATGGAGAGAGAGCGCGAGAGAGAGACAGCGAGAGAGAGACAGCGAGAGAGAGAGAGGATGAGCTTGCTGTGCTAAATGCCCACTCATCCCAAAAGGGGATTTGAAAAGCAGCTTCGTTTCAGCTCATGATGCCAAATGCAGGTCTGCCAGAGTCGCCCCCCCCTCATAACACACACACACACACACGCGCATGCACACGCGCACACACACACGCACACACACACGCACGCACACACACACACACACACACACACACACACACACACACACACACACACATTCACACACACACGCCCTGCAGGTTCAAGCTTGCACTGCCAGGAACAGAGGGTAGAGCGCAGTAATGGGAAGAGTAAAGCATGAGGAAGACGGAGAGAGTGACGGACGGAGACAAAGTTCCGTGGCGAGAGGAAAGGGAGGGGTGGAGAGAGAAGGGAGCTGATTGGGTGAGAAAAAAAAAAATGAACGGGAGCCGGAAAAAAAGGAGGAAAAACAAGGGTTGGTTGATTAGGAGGTGGCGGCCAAAACCCTGTGGCCGCCATCGACGTTTCCAACAAACACACATCTGTCTTTAAAAGAGATCATTAAGGGTTGTGATTATAACCCCCCCAACCGATCCAAACGATTAAAACACTTAAACCGCCCCGAAAGACGTACGAGGAATCCATTTCCTGCCGCTTTTCATTTTTGTCATCATTTGGAAGGGAGATTAAATTGTTCTGCCAAGATTCAGCCTTGCAAAAGAAAAAGAAAGTCACAGGATTCAGTGAAATCCAGGCGTAGCACCAGCGACTCCAAAGTCATCACATGTCACTTCTTCCAAAACACACGTATTTTCACGTGTGTGAAATGTCACGGGTGAAACCACGTGACGTCTGAGTGAGGCAAGAATGATATATATATGTTTTATATAATACCTCCCCCTCAAAAAATGTGCAGCTTTTTGAATTTGAGGCAAAAGGTGCTTGTGAGTGAATTTGAAAGAGAGAGAGCGTGTATTGATCTGGATCTGGCGGGGGGGCCGAAAGTGTCGGGCGAGGAGAATGTCTTCAAAAGGCCGTCTTAACGCCTAGCCTTTGATCCAAATCCACGGAACCGAGGTGCGGAACAAAGGGGAACCTGAATCCCCTCCGGTCTCCAACTCTGTTCCTCCTCGTCTGGTAGGGGGGGGGGCTGTATATAGAATCCCTCCTTTCCTTCCTTTTTATCTTCACACCCCAAACAAACACACCTTAATCCCATGGCACGTGCGGTGTGGTGGCCCGCGGTGGTGATCATGACATTGCTTCTATCTTGTGGATCTATCCTCCGTGCTGCACTGTGTCCAGCTCTGCCGGAGCTGGTTCACTGTTTCCACACTCTGATTAGAGCGTGTAAACCAATCATTCCCAAAGGAAAAGAACATTTTGAACGCACGATTCCGGCTGAGGTCAAGATCGCTCGGTCCAGGACACGGCCTCGAGCCCTGATTTTCAAGAGTGTGACTCCACGAGGACTTAGACTTGTACTTATACATCAACCAGTGCGCAAAGGGGGCTCAGTGTACTCACCTGTACACAGCACAGGCCCTTCTATATTTTTTTCTCTTCGGCCTACCGTGATGTTTTCTTGAGCATCGGCACTTCTCACAAGCTGCGGGTGCTCTGTTCTGCCCTCTCAAGTGGACAAATCAAGTAGATCTGATGTCAAATATATCATATTTTATTGAGTAGGGGCTACTTTAAAAAAATATATTATATGTGGACATGATGGGGCATTTCTTTAGATTGAGGGCATCCGTGTTTGCGCTCTGTATTTTGCACCTTTTTGGTTGAAACAGCTGGTTTCACTCATTATCTATTCCACCATTTCCATCAGTGCCATCGTTGGTAAAGGCTGCTGCTCGCCCTCTTTGGTTCAGGTGGATTAGAAAGTGCTCCAAGTTTGTATCTGACCGAGAGACAGCAGGAGACGATTCTGCGTTCAACAGTAACTTGGAAAACTGTAATTCCTGTCGGTAGTCACCATGTTAACATCACCTCAGATCTACAGAGTAGTTTGTAACGACGTTATACGCATTAATATAAATCATTTTACAAAAGGAAACTTTGTTCACCGTTAAGGGTGCGCGCCACCATGTTGCCGTGACGTCAGGTCTGTTATCTTGGTGAACTCGGGCGCGAGCGATCAGCTCTGAAATTCCTGAAATGTTTGCTGTGGTTCCTGGGGTGTATCAGTAAAATCGGTAACAACTCCCTCAGAGCCAACCTTGATGCCGTTGTCCCGGGACTCGAGACACAACTCTGACTCCGGGAACGGGGACTCGACTCAACATTGGTGACTCAGACTCGGCTCGCACTCGAGGTGTGGTGACTCGACTGGCGAAGTGACCGAGTCAAGACCAAGTCTTTGGGAGCATGAGCCAAGTCCGAGACTTTGTCCATCAACAATTTTCTGGGAAAATCTCTTTATCAACGGTTTCTCCAAAGGAGATGAATAGCACAGTAACACTGTGGTAGGTGTTTGCTAGTCCCTCCAGGCAGCCAGTCTGAATATTGGTGCAGAGCTCTGATCCCATAATGAGTGTTAATTAAACATCACCTCCTCTTTCCTCATCCCAGACGCCCTGCTGCAGTCCTGCAGCCAACATACGCCTACACGAGGTACAAACTTATTGAGGACGCAACGTGCAGCGAAACCAACACAAAGAAAGATGACTGAAAGAGGAACATGCAAAACCAAGGAGTTTGTCCATCCTATTCACCTTTCCTCCTATCCTGTCTTTTCTGTTCTCCTACTAAGCTCATTTCATCTGCATTCTACCCCCGCCCCACTTCCCTCCACAAACTAGGAGCTTGTTAGCGACTGTGTCTCAGTGATTAAAGACTGCAGATAATTAGATACACATGACACCATTCTGACTGACTGCTCCATCAGGCTCACTTCCTGAGTGGCTGGCTCTGTTCAAATAATTGCCCCGGTGCCTCGCATGCTGACTTAACAGGGAGAACAACCAACTTCCCGACCGACTCAACGACTGACTTTGCTGGCTGACTGCGTGACCGGTGCTCGCCGAGTTACCGTCTGGTTCATTGGTTCTCCAATGGTGGTACTCAACAGAGCTTCAGGTGGGTAAGCGAGAGAAATTGTGCATGGGTCATCAAGTGATTCCTAATGAGTGGCAATGAACGACATCTTATCTTCTGAGAATGCTGGTTAAGGCTAACACCTTATTCCCAGTAAAATTTGCTGGACTATATATTATTCTGATCAACAATAATTATGGACGCACATGGGGGGTCGGAAGCCTGGCTCAAGAGGTTACGTGTGGGGGGTATTGTATTGTTGGACAATGGTAAAAGTGGTTAGGCTTAAAATGTGGTCAGCAAAGTGTGCATCGTTTTCATTATGTCAAGGGGTTAACTGTCTCAAGAATCTCACAAGAGGGGGTACACGTTCAGAACCAAGGCCATCTGGTTTGTTTGGAAGTGCTCGTCTTTCTGACACTCAAAGAAAACTTGCAAAACAAGATGCGGATACAGCAAGCGGATAAACGTCCCAGTTTATATCGATATACAGTACGACTTGCTGGACGGCTGGCGGACTAGGATGAGTGGTTGGGATGAGTGCACGATATTGGAAAAAACTGACATGGTAACATATTTTTGGATGGTGCAAAACAATTGCATTGTAAATAAAAATGATAATATCTTCTTGGCACATTCAGGCTATAATGAGTAAACTGTCACTGTGACAGGAAGGTTTGCTTTTCCCTTAATTTATGAAAAAGAAATATCACTCCTTCTTATAAAGAATGATCAACAAAAACAAATACAAACCGAAAGTATTTAAATATAAAATGGAAAAATATTTGTTAAAGAATAATTACAAACTCTAGAGCGTTTGCTGCAGTCAGCCATGGTCCAGGATGTAAACAGAAGTGTGTGCGCACCCGATACCGTTTCTATCGCTATGTCGCAAATCAGCGGTGGAACTGCTTCGCGGCGTCATTACGCCGTAACTTACGTAATTACGTAACTGCGTTACGTTATCTGCACGCAAACATGGCAGAACCCGCCGCTTCATGGACTAGTACAACATTTTGTCAAGTCGGGAGCGCGGCTGAAATCTGCAAAAGTCAGGAACCGAGAAAAGCAGAATCGAAATGCACGTGGAAATTTGGAACCGGTTCTTGATACTCAAGCAACCCTACCTAGAAACCTTAAATCGGAGTAAATGATGTTACATCAGACAGACCTCTCCTGTAGATTAGTCATGAAAAATGAGAACGGTACAAGTTTTCCTTTTCTATCAAGCAACAAAAAAGTTGTAGCGTGACGTGTTTTAGTTAATTTGCCTTACTAGACCTTGCACGTCCTGCCATGTGACTGTTGTGCACGGGAATATCGCGAAGACGATGCTGAGACGACAAATCGTGCAGCCCGAGTTAGCGCGACTGGGAAGAGAGTGCCGAAAAGACTGGGAAACTGTTAACTTTATACCAAAAGATATTTCACTTGGAGAGACTCGGCTTCATCAGAATCAGCGTCAGGATTGAGATGTTGGCGAACAGGAGCGTGTGGAGAAATGAAGCGTGGCTTCTCTTTAAGGCCAAAAACTCCAGTGAATCAGCGGGTTCCGTCGACCTCCTCCGCCCATGAATAAACCATGAACCCATCTCTTTCCCTCTCTCTCTGCACTGGGGTAAATCACTCTTCTCTGTTTCACCTCTCCTTTCCTTCAATTGCGACTCCTCTTCTCCTTAAGGACTTTCTTTTCCTGTCCATCCCCTCTCTTCGTCTCCCGACTTTTTATTGTTTTGATTATAAATATATATTTTTAATTATGACCCTTTCCTTTCCTGTCCTCCGCCCCTCATTAACGTCTCCCTTGTTCATTCATCGGCTGCTGTTCCCTCCTGTCTCATTCCATGATCTGTTCCCTCTCCACGCACGTCTCTCCTCTGCTCTATTTTGACATCTCACCCTCTCCTCTCCTTTCTCCTCCTCTCCTCCTCCACCCTCTTCCTCTGCACTCCTCCCCATGTGATGCAGATTGAATAAAAAGTCATCAGGGTAAACATTTTTGGGTGGTTAAGCAAAGCAGTTTACACCTCGCCTGGAGCTTAAAACCATAATGGAGTCAACACACTGTGTGGCATAAGCACACAATAAATATTGACAACAAGCCGGTGACCCTGCTTGCCCATCTGAAATGGACTTGGGACTGTGACGTTCACGGCAAAGAAATCGAACCAGCAATTGCCTGTGTTGCTGGGGCCAAGAATGAGCTCCTTAAGTCACCTTCCAAGACTTTGGAAGGAAGTTGGAATTGGGAATGTTTTGGAAGCCCTGTTTCCTTTTGGACCCATATTCCAACGTCTGCACAAAAGACCAATGAGGACCTCGTCGGACACTCCGCCCAGCTCCTCGGAATAGGTCAGTAAGTCTATAGGTTGGCTTTTATAGGCCTTCCTCTGGATGATGTTCTGCTGTTTTCTGACTGTTTGTCTCTTGAAAGTGCAACATATCGATCACATCGTCGCCACTGGAGTTTGGAGTTTGTCAAAAAAACAGTTTCACTACATGTAAGAACAGCTACAGTGCAATATGTATGTGACAAATAGATCTTTGGAATCGTTGAGTCATTGGATCTTTAGACAGTCTTCATTTTTGCCTGAGCAACGACGGCTGGCATATTTGGGAACGTCTTCAGACAGAGAATGGGAAACTGGAGTGTTCCCCAATCCCCAAACAAGGCGGACACTGTACACCAAACACAAACTATTATGGGTCCTCATCTGAACGACGTGACGCTGTTTTCATACTGTTTGTCTCTTCAAGAGGCAACATATCGAAGGAGACCCTCCATTTCCTTCTGAGCCTCGATGAGCAGCGCGTTTGGCAGGACACAATGAAGCCGAGACAGAAGATGGGAAGCTGGAGAGTCTGTTTATAGAATGCCTGTTCAAAATGAAAAGCCCTGAAAATGGGAAAAACACAGCCAACAACACCGCCGCAAACCCCTCACACCTGAGATTAAGTCATGACGGAAGCCCTGTTGTCGCTCCCCGCCGCCAGCGCCGGGCGCGCCCGACCATTTTCCTATTACCCACGACGCTGTAATACTGGCAGCGCCACAGCAGCGCTGGTGCTCTCCATAAACAAACCCCCACTTAAATCCATCTGCTTTCTGTCCCAGCGTCAAACAAAACGGTGATAATTAGCAGATGGCTGGTGAGCTGCCGCCAGCCGGAAAAGCCACAGAGGAGTCATGGTTACGCCGCCAAACCAGACGGACGTCAGACAGCGAATGAGACGGGGCCGACTGTCAAGACGGAGGAGCGCGGCGAGGCTGTCACAAAAAACCAACGCGCATCTTCGCCTCCTCATATCGCCCTTCAAGGAAGGAATCAGGACGTTTTCCAGCTCGTTTTTTTTGCATTTGTGCTTTGGACCGCCGCCCGCACCGCTCCCCATCTCCTCTTTCTTTATTCTTCCCCCGTTTTCGATCCGCCCCATTCCTTTCACCTCATCCGATTTAAACACCGTTCCCCAAGATTCTCCTTAACTGCTGCTCTCCATGCGACGTTCACCCTCTCCTCTTCTCTCCTTGTTCCTCTCGCCTCACGTTTCCTCTTCTTCCTTCACCTTTCTTCTCGCTCATTACCCCCTTACAACCCTTTGGATGGTTGTAAATGACCATCTTAAGGGTCAATCGGCACTTTTGTGGCTACCTCCAAGGGCCAGTGTGTCATCAATACACATTGAACTATCAAGGGATCTCTGCAACACCTACATCCCAGCATTTCCTAGCTTCAGTGATGCATAAACCGGACACCAAATGCAGAAAGTAGTATAATATATGCTGTTATCACCCAAAAAGAAGCAGATAATTATGGTTTTCTCGGCCCAAGAATCTCATATTGTTCCGCCCCGACGCTGATCTCCAAACTTTTAGTGCCCTGAGGTGTCAAATGATGCGACGTTCAAGAGAGGCTTTCTGGCCTCCGGTTCAACAGTATAACACACAAATAATACACAGATTTACCGAGAGAGCAACGCATTAAGGCCAGAACACACACACACACACACACACACACACACACACCCACTGCGTGGCGTGCTGGCAGGGCAGGACGGACCAGCCCGGGGAACTGAGTCCTAATTGTAAAGACAGAACTGAGCCAATTAAACCTCCATTACTGTTCGCTTGTCAAATACACACAGTATTCTTCTTCTCCCCACTCTCTCTCTCTCTGTCTCCCTCTCTCTCTCTCGCTGTCGCTGCTTGCTCTCCTTAACTTGCCCTTTTTTCCTCTCTATTAAACCCCCTCCCCTTCCCTCCCCTTTCTCTCTCTCTCTCTCCCTCTCTCTCTCTCGCTGCTTTCTCTCCTTAACTTGCCATTTTTTCCTCTCTATTAAACCCCCTCCCCTTCCCTCCCCTTTCTCTCTCTCTCTCGCTCTCTCTCCCTCCTGCCTCCCCTTTTATATACTTGTTAATAATTCTCTCCGCTCCATGCCAGCCCACCCCACCCTCACCTCCGTCATTAGGACGGACCCCCAGCCTTCCCCGGGACGAAAGGGAGATAAAAATAGTTCCCCCTGCCCTCCTGCGCTCGCTCTCTGCCTCTCCCTCTCTCTTGTTCCCGCACTCTGCATATCAAATTAATAACTGCATTTCAATACAACAACAATCAGTCTTCTGTCTCTCCCCTCCCTCCCCCTCTCTCTCCCTCCAATCCCTCCCCCTCCTCTTTCCCTCTTACTATCTTTCTACCTCCCTCCATCTCTCCTTTTATTACATTTCACTGCATATATGTATGGAAGTATGTATATGTATGTGACAAATAAAATAAAAATCTTGAAATCCCTTACACCACAAAAGCTCTCTTCTACTTCCTCTACCCCCCCATTCTCTTCCCTCTCTCCCTGCACCGTCTCTCACTTCCTCCATCTTTCTTTCCACCAACCACCATCTCTCCTTTTAGCTCCCTTGTACCACCAGCTCTCCACCTCTCTCTCGCCACTCTCCCCCTCCTCCCACCCTCTCCCTCAATTAATAGACTAACAGTAGTTGAAGTGTACCTATCTATCTATCTATCTATCTATCTATCTATCTATCTATCTATCTATCTATCTATCTATCTATCTATCTATCTATCTATCTATCTATCTATCTATCTATCTATCTATCTATCTATCTATCTATCTATCTATCTATCTATCTATCTATCTATCCATCTATCTGTCCGTCTGTCTGTCTGTCTGTCTGTCTGTCTGTCTGTCTACTCACATCTACACGCAAACATGACACATATCCGGGTCCCATATACTAATAATCACAGCTAGATAGGACGGCAAAGTAACATAAACACACACCACGCACAACCCACACACACACACACACACACACACACACACACACACACACACACACACACACACACACGCACACACACACACTGGAAGAGCAACTAGCCATCTGGTGGGTTTGAAAGCAACACTTTTTAAGCTGTTTGCGCATTAGTTTCATTCTTTTCTGTCAAAGACAGAGAAGATGACAGCAGGCGAGAGAGGAGAGGGGGAGAGAGAGGGAGGGGGGTAAACGGTTTGTGCTGGAACAGATATATTTAGAATGAAGGAGAGAGAGAGAGAGCGCAAAAGAAACAAGGAGGCTTAGAAGAAAGTAGAGATAAGAGAGGAGAGGAGGAAATTTGAGCGAGAGATGGCGGCACAACACGCAACGCCGGAGGGAATAAACAAACGGTTCTCTGCTCAAACAGCCCCCTGGTCCCCGCCAACCGGGCAGCCCCCCCCCCCCCCCCCCCCCAACCCAAAACGCCCCTTCAATCCCAAGACTAAAGGCTAAAATTAAAGCCTGGGCCCGGACCAAGATCCCAGACAGAGACGTCTTCCATCTTTTGAGTCCGTAAGGGACTCCACAGAGGCCTTTGAGAATCTCTTGTGACAGATGTCCCCACAGCCAATTGAGTTCACTGATGCACTTCACTCCGTCTCCGGATGGGCAGGATGGTTTTGTTGAGTTTTGGAGACAATACTCCATGAGCGATATCATCATGGGGGCAGTGGCTCAGGAGGTAGAGCAGGTCGTCGAGGAATCAGAAGATTGCCGGTTACTCCCGGTAGCGTGCTGATGTGTCCTTGAGCAAGACACCTAACCCCTTAACTGCTCCCCGGGCGCCGCTGTATGGCAGCCCACTAGGATGGGTAAATGCAAAATTTTGTTGCCTCTGGTGCCTCTGTGCAATGACTATTAGTTGAATCGAATCAAATCTAATCTGATCCCTGGACTGCGTTCCAGTAAAAGTGAAAACTGAAATAACAACGTTCTTAAAGTGGAAATCCATAACATCGTCTGTGTTGGGGGGATTACTCTACATGTCTCAGAATTCCATTTGAAACGGCTACGTTTTCTTTCTGGCGTCTGGGCTCATCCTTGTCTTTGCTCCACATTGATATACAATATACTGTATATTGACAGTTTACTGACCACCACTAGCTACACTGTTTTATCAAATTCAGCACGGATGCTTTTTACTTCTTGACTGTTCCCGATCAGCGCATTCATGGTTCAATGGTAACAGCCTACAGAGGAGCACATACGACACGCAAATACATTGAGAGGCGAATTCACAAAGAATGGATTCCGGACGCTAATAACACCATGAATTGTGCATCAATTGCGCCCGCTATCTGCCCCTTATTAGCATCCGATTCACAAAAGATATTACGCTAATGATATGCGGGCGCAAACACACCCGTAAAGTTTTTCTGCTGATTGCAATCTGCGCTTGTTTTGCATCTGATCGCAACGATCCATGTGGCAAAGTAACCCAAGTTACACAGAGACGTGCATCATGCAAAGGGGTCTCCATGTAACGGGTGGGAAACCCGGGTTTTACTTGTGCAGTGACTATAAAACATTCAAATAGTATGAGGAAATCTATAATTTAAATAAATATAAATATATATCTATATAATCTATATTTTTATTTAAGAAATCCTGACCGAATCTTAATATTATAATGTATAAATGATGAAAGTTGATTTAATATATTTTACTCTACAAAGTTCCAGCCGCTGCACACAAGGCCATGGCCTGCGGAGCTGTCCATGGTCCTGAGGTTTGATGCCATATGTGGTTCAATGCCAGTTTTGACCACTTTATCACTATTCCCTATAACTTTTAGGTGTTTTTCCTATATCCTTTGAGTTTAATAGGAATTATTTGCACAAAAATGCTGGATGTTAGCCAGGGCAGGGGGGTCCCGCCGGCTCGCCTGTAGGGCGGGCGGTTCGGGCGGGGTGTCCGCGCAGTTCAGTTGATTATAGACCCAAACATGATAAATAGCTCTCCAAAGGGGGGGGTTGGTGGTGGTTCTAAAAAAAACCCAAAACAAACAAAAAAAAAAGCCCTGTGCTTAACATGGAGACTTTCTCACCCTTATTTATACGGCACCTTTAAAAACACAGTTTACAAAGTGCTTTGACAGAAGAAATAAAAGCAGAGCGCTCAGATGATGGATTCAAAAGTCAAAGGAACATTAATAAACAGGAATTCATTCATTAAATTGAAAAAGCGGATAATGCAACAATAAAAATAAATTAATAATTACAATATGATAATAACAAATAGAAATAAAAAGGGGGCGACACACACATACAGTAAAAGCAGATCTTTAAAAAAGAAAATTCTGCGCCATCTGGTTGATATCATTGAGACAATCTACAACAGCAGCCAGGCTGTTTGAGTCACCAGCTCTCAGAGGAAGGTGTATCTGTGTGTCGTCTGCGTAGCAATGAAAGGAGACATTGTGTCTTTGGATAATTTGGCCAAAGGGAAGAACAGAGATTGAAAATAAAATCGGACCCAGAATAGAACCTTGCGGTACACCACAGGTACACCAGGTAAGTGCAGTGTCCTTGATGCCAAGCCAGGTGTGAAGACGGTCAATTAAAGCGGCGTGATCTACAGTGTCAATGGCTGCACTTAGATCGAAAAGAGTTAAGATTGCACTTCCCCCGTGGCAGCTGCTAAAAGGATATGTTGCTTTGAGGACGGCGGTTTATGTACTGTGTAGAGCTCTCAGACCAGACTGGAATTTCTCAAGGATGTTATTAAATTATTATCATTATTAAATGAATGTCTGTTTCCTATAAAGTGCGAGCTAAAAACTGCATCAAATATGGGATTTTTTATTTTTTATTTTTTTTTGAATACCCGTCAGAGATTTTCAGGTGTGTTTTAATTTTTTATACAAAGCAGTTGATGACTCACCATCTTTATCGGCTCTTCGGAATATCTGTGGACACAAAGCGAGACAGAGAGAGGAGAGTTAGTGTTGCCAAAATGAATGGACATAGATGGAGAAATATGAGAACACACACACCCGCACGCACGCACGCACGCACACACACACACACACACATACACACATATTATTATGTGTGTGGGGATGGTAGCTCAGGAGGTAGAGCTGGTCATCTAGTCATCTAAAGGTTGCTGGTTCGATCCCGGGCTCCTCCTGCTAGCATGCTGTAGTGTCCTTGAGCAAGACACTTAACCCCTAATTGCCCCTGATGCTGCGTCCGTCGGTGTTTGAATAATTCTAAGTCGCTTTGGATAAAAGCGTCTGCTAAATGTAATGTAAATTATTAGTAAGTGATGGTAGATGGAGGCAGCACTTTGCAATTTTTTGCAATTCACCAGAAAAGTGAAACGATTCAAGGTGCAAACCAACCTAGTTAGAGTAGAAGGACCTCTTCCAGCAAAGAGATCCTGACTGTAATCAAGCACTCTGGACTGAGAACCTTTCCAGCCCATACGGCTTCCTTTCTCCCTTTTATGAGTCCGATGTGAGTTTTTGGGGCTGATATCAATCTCTCTGTAGAAAATAATTTTTCGGGTCCTCCAACTCCACAGGCTATTTCACAGGAGGGTCAGTGGCTATAGCGACCATTGCTGCCGTTATAGATTTGGGTTATGAGCCTCAATAAATCCTCTCCAATATAGCCTCAATACATCAAGGAGGGAGGTTTCTGTGCTGGGATATCAACAGCGAAGGTGTGTAACACATCCATCTTTGAAAGGAATATTCTGCTGTTTTAAGTTTCACTCAAGGCTTTCAGACTTTCAAAGAGGTAAGTAGAAAATGACTTATTATGTGTGTGTGTGTGTGTGTGTGTGTGTGTGTGTGTGTGTGTGTGTGTGTGTGTGTGTGTGTGTGTGTGTGTGTGTGTGTGTGTGTGTGTGTGTGTGTGTGTGTGTTGTCCTAGTGACTCACTGTTTCTAGCAGTGGCACTCGACCCCTGGCCTGTAACTCTCTCTCTCTCACACACACGCATACACACACACACACACACACACACACACACACACACACACACACACACACACACACACACACACACACGCACACACACACACACACACCCACACACACCCCATAAAAAACATATACCTGAATGAGTGTGTGTGTGTATGTGTGAGTGTGAGTGAGAGAGAGCGAGAGAGAGAGAGGGGGAGACAGAGAGAGAGAGAGAGGGAGAGAGAGAGAGAAAGGGCGTAATGGAGGGTGCTTTATTGTTTTGAATAAAAAGAATAACACGGCAACTTATCCTACTGTGACTTCAGTGAGAACTGAATTCTGTAAAAAGCCTTAAGACGTTTATTGTTTGTTACGCCGCTTTTTCGGTACGAAGCCCGTTGAAATTAAATCTAATATAATGTCCTTTTTTGGTTCAACACACACACACACACACACACACACACACACACACACACACACACACACACACACATATACACAGCCTTTTTCACAGCAGCAGAAAAGCATCACACACTCCCACTTGTGTGTCACATCCATTAGTCATGGATCAGAGTTCAAGAGCACGGGGAGTGACCCAGTTTCACACAAATTCAGACAGAAACGCTTTGCGAAACGAGGACGAAACCTCACACCAGAAACAACTGCAGACGGCGCTTCACTTATTTTTTCAACAGACCCATTTACATGATAAAGATTTTATTTTATTTCTTTGCATTTTTAGACAGTTGTTTTAGGGCATGACCTGTTAAGCTGTGTTAAGCTTTTTGCCAAATAAATCAGACGTTAAAAAAAACGTCCCCGCTTCCCCCTCCTGTGTCTTTATTCGGCCGACACAAGAAATGGAAAATTGTCGGGTTTTGAAGGAGAAAATCGGATTTTCTTTCATTGACGTCGCAATAGAGACTTTGAAGAGAACGGTTCACGAAGATTTATTTTTAAAGTGCGCCCCGACACCCGAAGTGATGGAGACCCTTCCCCTCCAGCGCCTCTGCTCTCCGGAGCGAGCTGCAAAGAGTGAACGACGGCGGCTTTAGCAAATAAGGTAAAAGAAAAAGAAGAAAAGGAAAAAAGAAAGGAACACAGCTTGACAAAAAAAAACCTTGCAAGTGGGTCATGAAAAAAAGTCCATGAATGAAAAGAAATCCTTCTTACCAAACCTTCCTTTAAAGGTAAGGTCAAGGGAACGGAAGATTTTCCAAAGTCTGGGTGTTCTGATAGTGCATAACCGGGGTTCCCAACGTGTGGTCCGGGGACCCCCAGGTGGTCTTTCGAGAGGTTCCAGGTTCCTCCCTATCAAATGTAGAGTCCTTAATATGAAAAAGGTTGAGAAGCTCTGTTCTATGTCAATGTACATGCCTATGACATGTAAATAGGGTCTGTCTTTCCACCAAAAAGAAAATCTCAATCAAAAAAGATAGAAAAAAAAAAATCCCATAATTGGTCATTTTTTGAGCTGGCACTTCATACGAAACGGACATTCCTTTCCATTACATTCGCATTTATTCATTTAAGAGACACTTTTGTCCAAAGCGACTCACATCAGAGGCTAGAAACCATCAAAGCATACGTTGAGGACTGGAGCATCCTCCAATGGAACGGACACAGCACACAAAATGTTCACCGACCGGGGGGGTTGGGGTTGGGGCTGAGAAGGTCTCCCCGTTACGCTGAGGGCTCTTTCGATTCCATTCAATTAGGAAACAGAGTAAATTTTATCGATCTACATTAAAAACACATGCTCCGGTCGCGCTGCAGAGCTGCTCCGCTCGTGCGGACGTGTGTGTGTGTGTGTGTGTGTGTGTGTGTGTGTGTGTGTGTGTGTGTGTGTGTGTGTGTGTGTGTGTGTGTGTGCGTGTGCGTTGCAAAGGGCGAAAATGATGTCGTGAGGAAAAAGAAGAAAGGCAGCGAGTGGAGTGTGGGTTGATCACAAAAGGGGCTAGAGAAAGAGAGAAAGGGACGGTGTAGAGAATGAGAGATGATGTCAAGCTGAGAGATGGAGCGGAAGAGCGAGAGAGAGAGAGAACACCGCGCTGTAATCGCCGATGCCTTGCTAGCGATGGATGTTTACACCCTGCTGTGCCGAGAGGAGGAGAGAGAGGAACTACAGTGAAATGAGAGAGAGAGAGAGAGGGAGAGAAGGAGAGAGAGAGAGAGAGAGAGAGAGAGGGAGCAGAAGGGGAGGAGGGTTAGAAACACTGGCGGATGGACGTGACAGAGGTGGAGAGGAGGAGAGGGGGATGAGCACTGGAGGATGGAGAAGTAAAGACAAGGGTGCAACGGTGAAAGAGAGGAAGGTGGTTCAAGCACAGCGTGGTTGGAACCAGGGATGGGTGAAGTACTCATACGTTACTCAGAATGTACTTATACTTTACTCAAATGATACTTGGATTTAACTCAAGCAATATTCCTACTTTACTTGTATTTACTTGTATTTTACTCAAACAATATTCCTACGTTACTCAAATGATACTTGTACTTTACTGAAATGATACTCGTACTTTATTCAAACAATACTCAAATTTAACTGAAACAATATTCAAACTTCACTTAAATCTTACTCAAACTTTACTCAAACGATACTCAAACTTTACTGAAATGACAATAAAACTTTACTCAATTGCTACTTGTACTTTATTCAAACGATACTCAAACTTCACTCAATTGATACTTGTACTTTACTCAAATGGTACTCGTACTTTACGCAAATGACACACAATTTAATCAAATGATACTTGTACTTTACTCAAATGATACTCAAACTTTACTCAGACAATACCAAAACTCTACTCAAATGATACTTGTACTTTACTCGAATTATACTCAAACTTTACTCAGAAAATACTTTAACTCTATTCGAATGATACTTGTACTTTACTCAAATTATACTTTAACTTTACTAAAATGATACTCGTACTTTACTCAAACTATATGCCTGCTTTACTAAAAAGATACTCGTACTTTACTCAAGACATACTTGTACTTTACTGAAACCTTACTCTGTCTTTTTTCAAACCGTACTGATACTTTACCCTACCTATACTCGTATTTTTAATGCTCTACAAATCGCTTCAGTAAGAGAAAGAGAGTCTGTTGCTTCAATAATAGTTACCAGTAAGACAAACCGACAGCTGGACAGTCAGTAAGACAGATGGACAGACAGTAAGACAGATGGACAGTCAGTAAGACAGATGGACAGTCAGTAAGACAGATGGACAGACAGTTAGGCGCAGACGGGCAGTAAGTGAAAGTACAACTTCTTCAAAGGATTACTGATGTACAAGGAACGGAGTAAATGTAATTTGTTACCATCCATGCTTGGTTGAAAACACACACAGAATTATTCACCACTCAGTGAGCACACACACACACACACACACACACACAGAGTAATTCACCACCTGTGTGCTGGCAGTGGGCGAGTTGAACTTCTTCACAATGATAATAATCTGGGTTTCAATAATATTGCGAAAGGCCATGAGAGAGTGACATTTAAAAGTTCAAGCCAACGAGGAAACAGGAGCAGGGGAGAAAAATGCCAGAAGCAGGCATTGATTTCTCCAACAAGCCCAGCTCCAGGGCTCTGAGGCTCTGAAGGAAGTTATGAAATGAGAACACGTTCCACTCACTGCTTCAGAAAGAGGGTAAACGGTTTCTAGATTAAAAAAAATTAATAAAAAAAAGGAGGACTCAATTAAGAAACAGCGGGGTCGAGAACAACAGCAAAGAATAATTTAAATTTGAAATAGAACATTTATTAGCAAATAAAGGGGGACTTTTATTGTGTAGTGCACTATAAACCCAACCCATTTCAGGTTGAGGGCCAGACTGTCATATTTTAAAGAAAATATAATTGTTAATAGAAGTAATAATAATAATAATAATAATAATCATTATTATGATTATAATTATAATAATAATTATTATAATTATAATAAATATAGATGCAGGCAGCGTGTGACGTCTGTGTTGAATGATGTTCAAGACTGATTGCAAGGCTGTAGCTGAGTAATGAGTAATTGAGGTTAATGTTCTAACTACAAACTACAATTCAAGATGACATTCAACCAAATGAGTCTGTCCCAATGCGCTCTCAGCTACTACCACTTACTTATCGGGGACCAAATTAGTAAGGGGAGTTATGGTAAAGGGGTTAAGAGAAGTCAAAATGAAGGGAAAAGCATGACAAAACTAAGTGTTTTGTTGAACAGTTGGCCAAAACGGTTGGACAAAACAACAAAATCCCCAAATACATCAATGTGTTCAAACATTGTCCGACATGTAATACTTTTTGTGCAATGAGGTAATCCTTAGAAAACGCGAATAAACAACCTATTTTTTCGGCATGATCTGGTGTAGTCGCTGTTGCTGTTTCATCCAGGTCAGTGTTGATAATGTTAGTGACCGTATGGGTCTCAGTGTGGGTGACTCGGAAGTAGCCGCCCTGCAGAAAACGTCCTCGATGGCTACGACGTCGCACAGCGATTCGGTGAGCGCGTACTTCTGCAAGTACTTCAGCGGCACAGACATTGGTCCCTTGTTGTCCAAGTGCAAACATTCGGGATCTTGCTCTAAAGTGCTGCTGACAAACTGCTTGCTCCTGGAGTCTCCAAACCGTGCATCACCCTGATGAAATGAGCCTCCTAATGCCGTGATGTGTGGAGAAACAACGGCTGTATTTAAAGGCCCTTCATCTGCATTGTGCAACTTTTGTCAGAGATGTTGTTGTTGTTCCGACTCGAATTTTGTCTGTTGGGGGTGGGGCACATAGGAACAGGGCACGAGCAATCGCTCTTGCCTAGGGTTGGGTACCGAGACCCGGCCCCTGGGCTAAATGATTAAAGACTGTAGTGTCGATAAGCCAAGACATTCCCGGTACTGTTAATGGGATTGGA
>NC_137201.1:10233052-10345552 GCF_960531495.2 Zeus faber | reverse complement strand
ACACAACCACGCTAGAGACTGATAGGAGTATTTGGAATGAGCGCCCCCATGTGATGAATGTGGAAACGACAGACACATGGATTTCACTAGAAATTGTTTAATGAAGGCTTTTAAGGACAGAACTTTCACAACGACAAATTGAAATACAATCACAAAAAAATATATATAGCTGCCACGATTTTTGACCTTGAGAGCAAATGCACACCATTCAATAGCGACAACAACAAAAACCTAAGGCACCTTGAAGGAATCGTCATACCCCTGAATGCGATGATATAGCTTTCCAATAAATTCAGTTGAGTAAAAAAGAAAAATCTATTTTCTGTCTTTGACTTAACGTGTCTAGGATGCGTTTTCCCCCTTCAGGTAGTAGACCCAGGAGCAGGCCTGGCCCAGGCCCTCGGAGCGGGAGCTGGAAATGATCAGCTTGCCCACGCAGGGCCCCTGGGGTCCCCCGGGGGGAGGGCTCTCGTACATCACCAGGATGTTGTGGGTCTTTTTGGAGCGCATGGTGTCCACTCCCTTGACGGAGAAGCACGGGTTGTCCACCTGAGGGATCAAGCGGGTGAAAAACGCAAATGGCAACTGATTAATCAATTCATTATATTTGGCCTAAGACTTAAGTCCTGAGGGATTCTTTTTAGTTTGTGAGTTGAACATTCACTCAAGATCAACTTTGTGATCGAACAGATGACTTCTCTCAAAGCAGTGTGGAAGAATAAATTATCTAGTATTTTACAGGTTAAATAATGCAAATCCTTTTGAGAAATTCATGTATTGGTCCACAACCGTAACATAACATAACAAAAGACTTATGGGAGGTTAAGGAAGTGAGATGTACTAGTCAGAAATCAAGGAATTTATATTACTGAGAGGCAAATTCACAAAGAATGGATTGCGGCCGTTAACAACACCGGGATTTGCGCATCAGTTGCGCCTGCTATCTGTGCCGTTTCAGCGTCCGATTCACAAAAGATATCGCGCTAAAGATATGACAAAGTTTTGCTGCTGAGTGCAACCTGCCCTTATTTTGTGTCTGATCGCAGTGATCCATGTGGCAAAGTAAATAATCTGTGCGTCAGCGGGGGGTCCTCCATTGGAGAGTCATTCCGCATTTACGCCACTGCTCTATACTCGCCCGTTTTAGGAATTATCAGTCTTAAATACAAATAAAACTTTAAGTAATTGTCGGACAGTAGTTATTTTGATGTTGTGTTTAATGAAAATTTTAAATTCTAAGGAGATCCTTGGAGGGGCTGCACCAGTGCTGTGCCAATTCCTGACGGGGGGATTAAAAAAAAATATATATATATATATATATTATATAGATTATATAGAGATAGATTATATATATATATATATTATATAGATTATATAGAGATAGATTTTATATATATATATATATATATATATATATATATATATATATATATATATATATATATATACCTTAATATTAATTTATTTTTTACAGACGGTAATAACGTCACTCTAACTGTTGATATTAGCGCCTGTGTTGGTGAATTGGACGCGATTTGCAATGAGGCTCATTTGCATAGAAAGGATCCAATGTTGCACCAAATGTATGAAAAATACCAAATTTAAATACATGCAAATAGCACCGGCGCACTGAGACACTATTTGTGTGGCAGAGCAGTTAGTGGTGCATTTCACCGTTTGCGTGTGCTTTGTGAATTAGAGGCTTTTTCTTGTTATTTGCACCGGTTGAGCGGCTGCAAAAGCCTCCCAATCGCTGTGTGAATACGCCCCTCAACAGTTCTGAAACATATTTATGGACATTTTTCATATGTTTTAGAACAGACATAATGAGGTAACGGTCTTCCCAGAGTAGCCCCTTCCTCCTGTTGAGTTGAACCAAAGGAGTTGCAGTGATGGCTTTTATGGCAACACCAACAGATCAGTAAGAATACAAGATCACAAAGTGCCAGAAATATGTGAAAGAGGTTTTTTTGGTTGTCATGGCAGTTGCCAGTCTGTTTTTGTAGGGATCAAGGTAACTTTAATTATGTATAGGAATTTCAATATAAAGAGGCTTTGTTTGACATCCGTGGTTTCATCATATCAACTTACCACAGCCATGGTATGATTAAAAAGCTGGACAGACATTTATATTTCATTGTGGTAGGACATTAAACCCAGTATTTCCACCGCAGAAACCTTTCTATTTGAGCTTCACAGCTGTTATGGCCCCTCGTACCTGGAATGAAAAGTCAGCCGTCTGGAGGAAGACGTTCTTGAAGGGGATGTTGACGCTGGAGCCGGACTTGATGCTGAAGGGGCCCTGCGCTCTGGGAGGAAGGCAGCTCCCATGAAGTGGAAAGATGTAGTCGCCGCCGGCACTGGAGGACACGGTGAGCACGCCCATCTCCTCCCCCAGGTGGTGGGGCTCGAAGCAGACCTCCACAGTGACCTCCGACCCCGCCTGTAAGCCTGGCGTGACGGCGATGCGCTTCTCCACCGTGAAAACTGCATTGTCCGTCTGGTGCGAACGACAGAGGGAGAATGTAGATTACAGCGTAAATTCAGGCGTGCGGCGGAGTTACGGCCACATGTCATGAATCCGCTCCCAAACCCTTAAGTCTGCTCTGGCCAACTACCGAATTTGCCCACCGCCAATAATGCATTTCTTAAACTAAGTGTTTGAAATGTTTCGTATGAAATGCATTTTGAATGCGTACGTTGGTAAACGAAACGTCCCCTTTGTCCCGGATCTCTTGATCTCCTCACCTTGCAGAAGTACTCTGTCTTGATGCGGGAGTAGTTGAGGAACTTGGCGGCGGTGGCGTGGCAGCCGCCCAGCGGCGTTTGGAGGTGGATGGTTTTCTCCGGCGGCGGGGGCAGGGCCTTGAGGATCAGCTCGTAGTGGAAGAACGCCAGCTCGTTGCTGTGGAGAGTGAGCCGGATGGTAGAGTCGCCCGGGTGCAGGGGATGGTAGTCAAAGCTCACCACACCCTAGGGTGAAACACATGCACCGAACGCGAAAAACCATGAGCATGGATGTCCACGACGCGACCATATCTTCTCAGTGTGATCTCCTCTTATACCCTGTTGAGTGGTGAATCACCACTGAGCTCCATTCACTCTCACAGAGAGACAAAAGTGGGAGACTAAAGGAAATCTGACAATGTTTCGAACTGGTTGCCTAGATGGGGGATGGTTCACCAAAGGACAAATCCAAATTGAGTATTGCTGAAACATCTTGTAGTTTATGGGAATGAATTGATTTTAGCAATTGGCGGCATCTTTTTTATTGTATAAAAGCTATATCTCGATTACTATTACAACGCCGAGTGACTACTTCCAAGTTTTAAAATGACGCCGCCATCTAAATCCCATATTTAGATATCGTGATTCCCCCTTCCCACCTTGGTCAGCGCTGGCACCGTGCAATGCGGCGGGACGCTGACGTCCAGACATTTGCAGTCTGCGGTCAGGGAGATGGGGTGCGTCAGCGGGTTCTCCAGCTCCACGCTGGCCGAGGCCGTCTGGCGGACGTTGGTCACCAGCTCCACGGTGGACAGCACCCTCGTCGAGGGAATCTTGTAGCTGAGGATGTAGAACAGGTACTCGCCGCACACCTCGTTGCGAAATGTCACCTGAGGAGCCAAAGGGTCCAAGCAAATCAGGCTTTTGCAACCCAGCAAGAAAATGTAAGAAAGAAGGTGGTGTTGAGGTTTCCAGACCTTAGCGCCGAACAGCCCCTGCTTGTACGAGAAGAAGGATAACTTATATTCTTTGGTGCACAGGGGAGGCACTTCGATGTAGTCCAGTCCCTTCAGGGACACCGTGGTGTCCGGCCTCTCGGGCTTCTGCATCTCGATCAGCACGCGAAACCTGGAAAAGCACGCCTGACTTTTACACCTGGGACAATCACCACGAAAAAACACCCCCATCTATCGAAACACTCACACCTCAACAAGCACACCTCTGCGACTTGTTGAGCCAGTTGCGCACGGGGAGCAGCTCGGTGTGGGGTGACTTAGCGGTGAGCTCATGGGAGATGGTGGCCTCGGGTTTGGGAGGCTCGGCCGTTCCGTGCAGCGAGTACAGCAGGCCCCGCCCGTCAGGGCAGGAGAGGAAGACCGAGCCCTGAGGAGAGAGAGAGAGAGAGAGAGAGAGAGAGAGAGCGAGAGAGAGGAAAAATATTACACACATAATTAAAGCAGACATTCAAGTGTACACGATGACATGATGAACACAAAGTAAAAAAAGTTAAAAGAAAGGCCCAGTGCAGAGAAAGACACCTGATAAGGGATCAGATAAGAGAGAAGGTGAAGGTAAGAAACGGGGCACGATGGAGAAGGAGAGAGGCAGAGAGCTGAGAAGGAGGGTGAGACGGAAACGAGGGAACATGGAGGCTGAGGCAACAGAAGGGAGCGGCTGGATTAAGGAAGGATCAGCAGAGTTCGGAGATGAAGCTTAAAGATTGTGGTTTTCTGAATAACTGAACATTGTCTTTCACAACTTAGTTTTGCACACCGGTATTTGGACTGAACGTGCATGTTTTTAGAAATGCAGCACTTATCTAAATAGCCCGTCAGGACTCCTGAAACCCTGAACCGGAGAAAGAAAGTCATTTTCCCAGGGTTCATTCTCGCATTACAAAATTTAGGGTTTTCAAGGCTTTCAAATACTTTTTGGGCACAATTTTTTCATTTTCAAGTCCTTCACACAAAAAAATATAATACATTTTCAATGTGATCTTTATTAGTTAAAATATAATCCTATATATTATTTATTGTCTATTATTTATATGACTATATCGATTATTTATATATATATATATATATATATATATATATATATATATATATATATATATATATATATATATAAATAATTCACTGAGCGCTTTTCTTCAAGGATATTTCAAGCGCTTCAGCACAACAGGAGCTATTTTCAAGGTATTACAGTACTGACATTTCTGAAATTCAAGTACTTCAAGCACCTCAAGGACCTAGTAAGAACCCTGATATCCACAATGTACAATGGAAAGACTATACATTCCACTTTTAAAAGGTCGTGTGAGTTGTTCACATGAAGCTGATTGTCTCTTTACCAGGTGCCTCTTTCCCTCGGCGGCCATGGTCATGGGTCTGTAGGTGATCTCGTAGCTCTTGTTCTCGTAGGGCTCTACGATGAGGGCGGGCGGGACGCTCCAGTGCTCGCCCTCCACCACGGGCTTCAGGCTCCAGCGCTGGTCCGTGGGGTTGGACACGGTGAGGGTCTGCGTGTGTGAGCCGCGGACGGGGCACGTGAAACTGGTCACCTGGAGGACGAGGAGCGTCAAGAAAAAATAAATTATGAAAAAGTTCTCGTATTTGGTCGTTGTCTCCTTTTGATTCTGTGGCCGGTTGTTTATACAGAGGGGTATTGTTTACTGTGAATTTTTTTGTTAACTGTTTAGATTTAAATGTTAATATTTGTCATTAAGTAGGCTTATTGTATATTGTCAAATTCTTTTTGTTCATTGTTCATTTTTTGGTTAATTGTTCTGGTTTATAGTTTAGTGGGGTTTTTTAGGTTTATTGTATGTTGCCAAATATTTCTGTCTTGGTGGCTTTTTTGGGGGATTTAAGGAAGTATCTATCCATCTATCTATCTATCTATCTATCTATCTATCTATCTATCTATCCATCCATCAATAAATCTATAAGTCTATCCATCTACTGTATGTATCCATCTAGCCATCTACCTATCTAGCGATTGCTGTAGTTAGTCAGCCTATTTTCATGACTAGCATTCAGGTGAATCAAGCTCCACTCTGACAACATCCAGGCAGCATGCACGCCTTGGGAAACAATGTATTGAGGTGCATTATACCAAAGGAGGATACAAGGGCCCTTTCATCATAATGTCATTTCAGAATGGCGGCGTTTTCATTTCGCCTCCCTCCCTCTGGGGGAGGCCGGGAATGCAGCCGAACCCGAGGTTTGCAGGGATAACTGGGTCTTGTGCAAGGAGAATTTTCTATTTCATTTGAATCTTTTAAAAAACGCTGCTCATGAGGAGGTATGGATCTGGATGTTAGAGAGCTTACCTCCAGTACTCTTGTTGTTTCAGGAACTATTCGTGACATAAAAGCACTTTTTCCCCATTAAGGATTGTTTGCAATGGGTAAAGACGTTTCAATTTCACTGAAGGATAGAGTTATGGGATACTGCTGTGCATTGTGGGTCTTTTAAGCCACCTTAGCGTGAGGGTGATGTAACTCTCCAAAAAAAACATTGACGCACAGTGTCAGGACATTAATCTTACCTCTTTGGTGAAAGGCGGCACGATACAGGAGCACGTGAACTTGAGGATGATGGGAGCAGCGAAGCCCTCGACAGTGCACGTCACGTTCTCGTACCTCGCTTCGCACAGCTCAGCGGGGGCAAAGGTCACGTCGAAAGGAAAGTCTGCGCCCGGGCAGATGTAGCCTGAGACGGGCAGGATGATGATATCCGGAGGAAAGTCCTTCGTCTCCCATTGGAACCTGCCGTTATGGTATAGTGTCATCTAGACGTCAGATTATCAGGTGAACATGGCGGGGCCTGTGAAGTCTGTTGATCTGTCTGTAATGAAGCGTTCTGTAAACATTGCTGAAGGCCATTTCTACTTCTAAATGATAATGAGTTTGCACAAATTTACATATGTTTGTGTTATATAAGCGCCTGCTTCCAACACAGTGTATGCAGAGATAGAAGAGAGAAAGAGAGAGAGAGAGACAGAGAGAGAGAGCGAGAGAGAGAGAGAGACACACACACAGAGCAATAGCTTACATTTACAGTACACAGTTCTGAGTCTTACTTGGCACCTATGTCTCCTGTGTTGGACATGACAATCTTCTTGCTGGCCCTGCAGCGCTGGACCACAGCGCCGAAAGCCAAGTAGTCCCTGTCCAGCTGGACCTCCACACCCTGACAGCGGGGAACAATTTGACTCGACTTTACTCTACTACTTTATTGTCATAACTGCACACAAACTTTAAATGTATGTATGCAATGGTGCAAAACGGCATTTTAAATAATTAATGTCAAAAGGATAGCGATAACATTGGGACTGGTAAGCAATCATTAGTTTCAGTATACCTTAACAGTAAGATTATGCTGCATACAATGATGTTGGGCGCCAAATGAAAATGGGTATTTATGAGTTTACTTACACTTCACTTACAGCATATTAATGTTGATTATATGACAAGAGTACCTTAAATTAGTATATAAAGAAAATAATTACCAAAAGATCAGTTCAAGTATCCAGACAAAAAGTACAAATGGGTAGAAATATACTGTACTTTAACACAATTTCTATTCTAAAAATATACTTTCACGGGCAAAATACCCCATAACGCAGGGAAGATCAGTTAGGTTGTAAACTGTTGGTAATTCACAGCTTCCTCAGTATTAAAAGCCTATCAAGAAACATTAATCCAGAGCATCAGGACTCGCCCTGCGGTGTGAAACAAGAGCATCGCTCTTCCTGTTACCTGGCAGCAGCCCTGGATGGTCAGCAGGGGATGTAGCCCACCCATGCACTCGGCCTGCAGCTGGGCTGACAAGGCGGACATGCGCAGACAGGGCGACCACTGGAGCTCCACGACACAGTGCCCACTGTGGGCCTTCAGTTTCAAGTCTCCTACCGGAGAAAAGGAGAGTGTCTGGAGAAAGTAAAACAACAGAGAAGAGGAAAGATAAACTATTAGTAAAATAGCCGCCAGAAATGAACACGTCAGACTTTGGACGGCTGTTCCATACCTTCGGGTCCAGCGGTGGCTGTGAGCTGAGCTGCAGGGAGAAGGTGAGGTCTGAGGGACTGCGGTTGACCAGGGACACCTGCTTCTTCATCTTCTGCCCGGGCAGTAGAGAGCCCATGTTCACATGCCTCATGCTGGGATCCTCCACCTCCAGCTACGAGAGGGAGAGAGAGCGAGAGAGAGAGAGGGGCATACAGTGTTATTCTAAGATCCGATAGGTAGCTGGATGGTAGACAGATAGTCAGGATAAACGGTATGATGTATCGACCCTTTAACAAGGCACACTTTTGCAAACTGTGACATTCCTGTGACCTGCTCAGACTGTATCAGATTCTCCTGATCGAAACCGAATCTAGGCTCTTGCTCACCTTCATCTCGATGCCTTGTCCGAATATATCCACCACTTGTTTGGAACATTCATTAATGAAGAAGGTGAGCTTCTCGTAGTACCGTCGCTCCTCATGGGGATAGAAGGTGAGTGGTACCTCAATCACACCACCGGGGGGCACAGTGTGGGGTAGCAAGCCCATCTCCAAGTAGGGGGTGTTCTGGAAATGGCACTGAATACTGGAGAAAGGTATGTGAACAAATTTGTTTTTATAAGCACGTGTAGTCGTACGTCCTCAGACGTTGATCATCAATACTGCAGTTCGGCTAATGGCCGCTAGATGGTGCTGCAGAAAACCTCAGACTCGAGGGAAGTCACTGGATAAAGAAACTTCCTCACTAGTGTCGCTAAAGTATAGTTCGATAATGAAGGTATTAAAGCTTAAAGAGAGGTATATTTGAGGGTGTAGTTGTCTTGATTGACGGTTCCCTTGTTCGCATTAAGCGCAAACGGGGTGAGTCTCTTCCTTCCCCCTACTGTTTGGGGGTCCACACCGCCCCTTTCCCCCAGAAGACCAGAACTCCACCCGACTTTTCTCCATCCGATCTTTCCAAATCTATAAAGCTCAGGATAGAGCCTGCCAAAATGGAGACGAGAGCAATCACAAACTCCAGGCTTCAAATCATATCTTCAGAATCCAACGGGTGACGGCAAAAACGCTTACATCCATCGTTTACACAGTCCATGGTCATCGCACACACAGATGAATAGCTACACACGGCAACACAAACCTGAAGCCCCTGTCTCTCTTGTTGCTGATGAGCAGTGTTTGGGAGGAGGGCATCATGCCAGCAGTGTGAAGGAAGCACTTCCCAAAGTTGTACTTGGTGAAAGAAAATTCAAGTCCAGGCGACACAGCCCTGCCTGTAACGGCGAAGGTGAACCTCGGCCCGTCCTTCACCTAGAGGGGACATAGAGGGGGGACAGAAGTGGCAGTTAATAAAAAGAGCGGGGAGGAGAGGATGAATACACGTTAACATGTCAACAATGTGACCTCTAGTGACTGAACCATTGTCCTTAGACTCTAAAGCTCGACCAAGGTGCTTTTTACCTTGACAAGGAGCCGGACATCCTGGAGGCGACAGGTGCTTTGGGGGCAGAAGCAGAGAGAACTGCGCTGCTGCTGGCCGACCTCCACCATGGCAGTCGGCTCTGGCGTCACCTCTAGGTAGGGCAGCAGCTGCCGGGGAGCCTCAATGTCAAAGTTCACGCAGAGGTTGAACCTCGCCAGGTTAGACATCAAAAGGGTAAAGGTGGAGAGCTCCGTCAGGTCCACCTAGAAACAGCATACGCACAGCAATTGAAAAATAAAATGGCACGCAAACTGGAATGATCCATAAATGAAGCACGGACCAGTGCTGTCGGTAGCCTACGAGAGAGGGAAGGGGTTTTTTTTATCAACAGTTGATTTTTATTATGCTAGTACTTCCTGCTGTACAAAAATAAATTTGCATGCAGGGTTTGCTTGTGTTGGCAAACTGGGTGCAAAACACTTTTTAACAAAAACAATAGCACTTGTAAAAGTATAAAGTCCTCAAACGCACTAGTCCTCTAACACTAATAAAGTAAAAGTACCTCAAAACTGTTTTTCTTTTTTCTTTTTGAAAGAGTTTCTTCTACTGTCTTTACTTTGTGCGTTTTTAACCGTAGCCAAATGCTTTCGACTTGCCGAAGAACATGGCTGCGATTGCCCCATTGCTTGGCATTTGGCTGGAGCTCAATACTCCTCAATACTTATCTCAATACTAGAACAATCAATTCTGATGCCAATCACTGAGATTGAAAATAAGGATTAGGTCAAAACATACAGGAGCTTTCCTTTAAAGCACAGTGAGCCTCCAGTTTCTTTCCTACGTTCTCTCGTGTTTATGAACCTTTCCAAAATCCAGAGCGTCCTCCTGGTCAGGGCTGATCTCTCGGAGCTCTCCTTCGGAGTCTTGCACCTCGAGGCAGACGTTCATTGTGTAGCCGTCGGCCTTAATGCCCAGGGGCAGCGGCTCCGTCTTTCCCTTCACGCTCACCATCGGCCTGAAGCACACTGTGCCGTCTCTGCTGGGCTTTAAGATCACCGACAGCGGACATCTGCATCACAGGTTCAACGGGGAAACATATGAGTATGTCCCGTTTGTTATTTGTTGTGAATTTACACACACAAAGCCGGATAAACAAACAGAGTCATCAGACTACTGAGAATTTACCTGTAGTAAATTAAAACAGTTTCACTTAGAGTGAGGGACTGAATCCAGGGGAGGCTCGCGCACACCTCTATGTGTGCGTGCGACCAATAAAGTTCAAAGTGTTTTATTAGTCAAGTGCACAGTACAACACAAGGTCATTCAGTACAATGAAATTCTTAGGGCATGACAGGCAACAACTACATAGTCGGCATAAAAAGATAAAATAACAAGGCAAAGATAAGGAGGAAATATAAAAAAATAAAAAAATAAAAATGTAATAAAATAAGAATTGAATATAAATAAAGTAAGAGTCAAGGTACAAATAAGGGCAAGAGGTCGCAGTGTATGTACATAAAATTAAAATAAGAAAATAATCCTAAAACGGAAACTTAAAATTGGACATGCCCTGCGCTGTTGTTCTAATGTAATGCTTATTTTCATGTTTATTGTTAGTTTATAATGTTTTGTTAATTCAAAAGCACAGATTGAGAGTCTTGTCTTTCGTGTGGAGCAGACGCGCTTTGCTTTGCTCTCCGCTCTCTGCTTTGCTCTATGCTTTGTTTCTATGTTCACCGTCTCCGGCACCTTTTTCCTGCTGCAACGCTTAAAGAAGAAACAGCGGCTCCATCCAACAACTGGACACTTATTTTACAACTGTTTATAAAGGATTACTACCAGCACCAGCTGCAGTGGACACAGCTCCCCTCGCTCCAGTAAACTAAGCTAGGCTAAGCTAATTAGCAGCAAGATGCCCCCTTCTCCACAGACGACTTCCACGAACTTCTACAGAAGATTGCAGAGCTGGAAACCAAAATTCACCGGTTAGAAGTGGATGTGGAAGTGAATGGACTATGTGGGAATGACACCACTTTACCACAGACTCAAATCAGTGGACAAGATAACGCAAACACACCCCTAATTAGCACCAACAAGATGACTAAAAAACAGGTAATAACGGGACTCTCTCGGTGCTTACCCTAAGAGTAAATCATTACCCCTGGGAAATGAGAGGACGACTAACAGGCAGAGCTCAGCGCCCTGAGAACTGGAATGCGAGTGGCTGGCGTGCATTATCATCCAGGCACAGCGCCTCTTCAACCCCTGTCCTTGGCAGGACACAACCGTGGACAGCTGCGAAAGGGGGAGCTAGCAACAAACCTCCCCAACACTCAAGTGTGCAGCTGGAGAACAGATTTGCTCCACTGTTGCAGGACCCTCTGTCTGACGACCTGGACAGCCTCTCATCTTCACACAGCAAGAAGAGTGAGAGCAACTCAGAAAGTAGAAGGCTACAGGAACGCTAATGACTGGGCCCAAAACTCTGATTGTGGGTGACTTTGCTGTAAGAGATGGAAGAAGCATGGGCAGTAAGAACACCAAAATACTCTGCTTTCCCAAGGGTATGGTCTCTGACATGACGGAAGAAGAGAGCTAAAAGCGTGAGTCATCAGAGCCAAGAGCAAGAGGAGTCTCCACCTGAATCCCCACTCACCACCACATTCTTCAAACCTCCCAAACCCCATCCAGGTCACCCTCCTCTCTAGTGACTGTAGCTTCACTGTCAAGCTAGAGTGCATAAGAAAGGAAGCGGAGTTGCCATTCTATTTAATGATTTCCTCAAAGGAAAGCAGCTATCTTATGGAAATTTTGCTTCTTTTGAATCTGTGGCTCTTAAGTTGAATTCCTCCTCTTGAGCTATGTTTCTAAATATTTACAGGCCACCTAAATACTGTGCAACCTTTTTTTATGACATTGCTGAACTTGCTGTCTATAATCTGTATTGACTGTGATTGTGTAGTTATTGTTGTTGATTATTAACATCCATGTTGACAACCCCCCAGGACAAAGGGACCAAAGAACTGTGTTGTGTTCTTGATAACTATGGACTGACACAGCATGTCACCACGCCCACACACAAAAAGGGCCCCACTCTCGACTCAATCATCTCCAAGGGTCTGAACATTTCTAACTTGGTGGTGACTGATGTTGCTCTCTCTGATCATTCCTGTGTTTTCTTTGAGAGTACGATCTCCATGCACACAAATGTTAAAACAGAGGTAATCACTGAAAAAAACAGTATATCACTGAAAACACCAGTGAAATATTTATTCAGGATTTCTCTTCCACACCTGCCCTCCCTTGGGTCTCAGTCAATGAGCCTGTCAATCATTTAAATTCTAAAATGACAAATGTTATTGGCACCATTGAAGCCACTAAGGTGAAGGTGGTCTCTAGTAAGATAAGATCTCCATGGAGAAATTCCACACTGGTAAGAATAGAAAAAAAAGAGAGTGCTGAAATGCTGAACACAAGTGGTGGAAAAAAAATCTTCAGGTTCATTAGGACGTCTATAAAGAGAGACTTTGCATTTATAATTTGAAATTGAGAAATGCAAGGCGTTCCTTCTTTTCTGACACTATCACCAAAACCAATAATAATGCGCGTGCCTTGTTCACTACTGTCGACAGGCTAAAAAACCCTCCTGTGTCAGTAGCCTCTGAACCTTTAAAAACGTGGAGGACATTATACAGCACCTGAAATCCTCCCCCTGCTGCCTTGATATTCAGCTAACAGGCTTTTTCAAATTTTTTTCAAATTGCATGGCCTCAGATCTTCTACAAATTGTCAACATGGTTCTTCTCTCAGGTTTCTAGCCACAGGCTCCGAAAAAAGCTGTCATCAAGGCACTCTTAAAAAAGAAAAATCTAGACACCTCACTAATTAACACTTATAAGCCTATATCAATATTTCTGAGTATTACAAAAAAATAAAAGCACTTCTGTTACAACTTTAAGTATGGGTCTCTTGTTGTTTGTATGTTTTCTTGAGCATCAGCAGTCTACTGTGATTACAGTTGCCTGTCCTTGGCCTCGCTACATAAACATTTCAAGTCTGGCTGGCCCAAGTTGAAATAACTGTACATCCATCGAATCAGGAAAATTGGTCAGAAACAGAAAAATTCCCCAAAACATCCGGTAGGGCGGGGGCAGTGTTAGCAACGTTCACTTAGACATTTTTTAAGTGGAGGCTCTGATACAAGACATACTAGTTCAATCAATATCTATCAATATTCTGTCTTAATGTATTATTTTTTTTTAGTGAGTAGCCGTGCGATAAGCAACATAATTGAAACATACTTAAATACTTAAAACCTACTTAAATAAACATTACTTTATGCCTACCTCCAAAAATGAATAAAGTGCCACCCTACCTACCAATGATCTAACTATTGAGTGGGAGAACAGTGTCTATTTTCAGTGTGGGTTACCTGTCTCTGGGTGCCACCGTGCCCGTCAAGGGCAGCAGGGTGACGTTCTGCTGCTGGTCTTCAGAGCGCAGGGACGACTGCAGCACCATAAAATGGAAAGGAAGCTCCTCTGCATTCACCAAATACACCGTCTCCTCCACTCGGCGTCCTGCACACACAAGTTTCTTTGGATTTTCTTTGACAATAACAACAAATAGACAGGGGTTACTGTGTGTGTGTGTGTGTGTTACAAACCAACGAGCACATCCCCCAGCTCCAAGTGGGCCTTGTCCATGTAAACCTGTGGTTCCGTGGATTTCCCGACCAAGAGGAAGGGAAAGGAGACGGGTGGTGTCTCGATAACGAAAGCCCAAAATGACTCCACCAGACCAGGATTCTCCGCGACATACTCCAAACACGCCTGCGACGCACAGATACACACACATACACACACATACACACACAAGCATAGCAAGGAGTGTGAGCTGCAATACATTACAGCTATTTAATAAAAATACAGTAATAAATAAACAACCATTTACTACAGGTTCCAAAAACCGTGTTTCCAGGCTTACCTCCACCGACTTCCCAGGCTGGATGCTGCCGCTCGGTGTGAGGCAACGGAACGGGCCAGGCTCCGAGTCCAGACACTTCCACTCATAGGAGTAAAGCCAGCTGGTGGGGTTCGCCACACCGAAACGTCTGAGGATTGAGACATGGCATGAATACACATAAAACAACTATACAGACTTTCAGCATTTTGACAAGATAAGAATCTCAGCTTTCATTTAAATCATCCATGCTTTCAAGGAAAAAATGTTTTGTGAGTGATCTATAAGCTTTTTGTTTTAATGTTGGATCTAGGGTTTAGTTGGTGTCTTTCAGGCTCTTATACTCAAAACTCGAGTTTCTTCATATACTTAAATACACCTGTAGCCATTAACCATGAGCAGCGTCACTTCCAAACCTTCTCAGAGGACGTCCTACCTTGTTGTGGTTACAGAGACGCCGATGGAGTTAAATTCAATCACCCTGGTGTTGGGGTCCAGGGGACCACGGAACTGCCTGCTTCTTCTGCCCTTGCTGACGTAGTCTGAGTCCTCCAGCTGGAAGTGGCAGTATGGCAGCAGGCTGCGGCCGCGCAGGGACACGCAGGCAGCCTGAGCCTCATCCTCCAAATTCGGGATGCTGGATCAAGAAGATTGACAAAAAATAAATAAACATGCCAGATTGTGCTGGAACACCCATGCAATCCCTCAGCCTGGGGTACAAGCAAGAAAGACCAGGCTGGTTTTGGAGTTGAGGAAGTCCATTCGACCAGCTACTCAGGAGAACAGCTGGCCAGGTGCACACCCTCCACCTGGGGAAGGTGGACAACGCGATAATCATACTCCGACATCAGGAAGTCGTCAGCAGGGTCCAAGCAGGATGCACTGGACCGAGATGGGCTGAAGCTCTGGTCCAACATCAACAGGAAGTAGAGGAAGGAGTTGGTTGTGGCGGAGATGTCAAGATGGAAAGTCAAGGGTGTGTCACAAGGGTGCCATTGGGGCGCCATGGGAGACCATTGAAAACAGGCCAATCAGTTGGTCTGAGTGTGGAGAATTGCATAAACCCAGCTCAGCGTCCTCATCAGATCCAGGTGCTCGTCCAGTGGTTTGGCAGCAAGGAGAGCTGCCCCCTCAGCAATACTCCAAATGCCAGCCTCCAACACATCCCCACGAAACAATCAAGTCTTGAGGAAGTGTTGGCCGAAGTGTGCACACTGGCTTCTGTGCGCAGGAGCGACCCTGAAGGCGCCAAACCGAGAGACCCAACACGACACCTCTCCCCCGGGGCGGGAGATGAGGGTCGACATTGGCAGGCAACTCCAGTTCCCCCAAGAGGCCATCACAACATCACTCTGTCCTGATATATCCACCGCTGCCAAAACAGTGCTCTTCATCAAGTTTACTTTCCTATGGGAGGAAGGCAAAGAAGCTGCCTCTGAGAGGAAGAGGCAAAGTGATAAGAGCTGGCTGCTGAGTGCACATGGGCTGGTTGGAGATCCGTCGGTCAGTGGAATGCCAGGGCTTCATCAGTGCATCAACATTACGCCTCCTCAGAGACATGGGAGTTACGGGAGCCAAAGTCCAGAAGGCAGGAAGAGAGCTGGCAGAAGAGGCAGAGAGGGCGGCTTTTGGCTGCGGCTCAGGAGGTAAGACAGGAATTTGGAAATTAATAACTGTGGAATTAAGATGTCCCTGCCACCGCTCCACCACCAGGAGATGTACCGGGACAAGGAGCGAAGTTCCAAGGATTGGTGGTCCCCAGCCAATGACCTAACAGCTGGCCAAAGGGTACTGTTGAAGGTGCGTACGGCAGAGATTCCCAGTAGGTAATAAGACCCACATGTACATCACAACTGGAATACATAAGTATGGAAGAAATGTTTATTCTTAAAGTGTGTTTACCTGCAGACCAACCTCCCTGCATACTTGGCCACTGCCATAGGCGAGAAGCGGATCTGGAAGGTCTGGGTGGTACTGGCCGCCAGGAGCCCAATGTTGGGCTCCACACTAAAGGGAGGCTGGTCCGGGTCCCCCATCAGTAACGATGTCAGGCTCACCAGAGCGCTGGCAGGGCGAATTGAGGTGACTGCCCTAGCCGCCCTGCTTCCAGGTCGCGAAGAAGGAGTCACACCTGGGAGAGACAAAGAGCTCTAAGTGCTAAGTGGTGAGAGTTATTTGGTCATTACCTGCAAAATAACCGCTGACAGAATGATCAGGATCCTGACACGCAAGCATGGTATGGCACTGTACCTCTCCGGCCACTGTCATCCATGAGGACTTGCCACGAGTACTCCAACGTAACGCTCCCCTTGTTCACCATCTGCAGCCTGTAGACACAGAATTTGATATAAGCAAACATGTAAAAAGCAAAACCCCACAACATCATACATTCCTTGAATGGAGTATTTATAATAATAATGGCTTTAATTTATATAGCGCCTTTCAAGGGACCCAAGTTCGCTTTACACGCTCACAGTCACATACTAAGGCAATATCCGAGTCTTGTGACTCAGATTTGAGAAGCTGCAAAATACATGCCACTATCCACTCATGATCTGGAGGATCCACAACAACACATTAACCCTAACATACATGTCTTTTGATGGTGGGAGGAAACTGGAGGAAACCAATACAAACATGGGGAGAACATGCAAACTCTACATAGAATGGACCTGAGACGGCCAGGATTTGAACCGAGGACCTTCTTGCTGTGAGGCAACAGTGCTAACCTGTTAAGCCATGTGGATTGTTTCCATCATTTCCCTCCGGGTTTGGGCATTATTCAGTACAAATGCAATCGTTTTTTTCTCTCACTGCTGAGAACCATGTGAGCATAAAGAGGCTGATCAGCTTTCTAGAAGATTTCCCCACTGGTGAAAACGAAATGCAAAATCAAAATATTTGTGAAGGTGAATGACGGTTGCTGCCTATCAATTGAGTTAGTATAAATACAATTTTATTTTTGATCTACGTATTTTTTGACTGTTCTGTCATCTTCTACTACTGTAATGCCATGGTTATGTTCTTACGTAAGTTGATTATTAAGACAAAAGTACAATACAATGTGATGCTGATTTTGTTTTCATCAGTCTGTAAACCTGCCATCTGTTGGTTTGTACAAACCGTGAACAGGTTGCTACGAGATAATTGATGATATCTGAGCAATCTGTCGGACTGGGTTTGGCTCGAACATAATGGCCCTCGGAGAAGTGACTCACTGGTGGAGCCTGGTCTGGTACAGCATGGTGTCTGTGAATCGGATGGGGTCGTGCTCGCAGCTGAACTTGGCGTAGTCGCACACGGCGCTGACACGCAGCTCCAGCTCCCTCTGAGAGTCCTCCACCTCCGAGCAGGGCGGCTCGGGGTCCGTCTTTATCACCTAAATTACGCACATGCATATCCCCACTCCACAGTCTTTCATTCAGAATTTTCCTCACAGCGTGTAAGTGTCTGTATCCACGTTGCGTACCTTGCTCTCTTTGGGTTGTGCCGGCAAAGACTCGGCAGCCGGTTTGGACGCGTCGATCCAGTGCACCGCCCGATGCCTGTCGTCCCAGTCGGGCACCTGGTCTGTCGGCTGGTCAAACTCCACCTGACAGATCTTACACATGACGCTCTCGCCGGCCAGGGTCACCGGTTCATTAGAGAAGAAGGTGACGGTTACTTCCTTAGAACAGCCAGCATGTAGGTGTCCCACCTGTAGACGAAGACGAAGATTTTGGATCCATAATAACAAAGACATACACTATTCAGAACTGTCAACCTAATGCTGATCATTTCATTGATGGTGGCAGCTAGTTATGAAGGTTTTTTTAAATGGCCCTTTTGAACATTCCACCCCCCTTCCACTGATTAAGACAAAAATGAAGTTACATGCGTATTGTTGTGCTTCTATTCCACCCTCTCACGCCTCGCAGTACCTGTGGGGAAAAGGAGATCTGTGGTCCTGGGGGAGGCCACTTAAACCTAAACACTGCGCTGCTGCAGTGGTTGGTCATGGTGAAGTGCTCCTGGTGGGCACGCCCCACGTGGCAGTCTTCAAAATACAGCACCTCATAAGTACCTGTGGGACACACACAGGGTGGTAGTGATTCAAGATTCAAGATTCAAGAGGTTTATTCGTCACATACATATACATACTTTCATACATATATGCAGTGAAATGTCAATGCGACGCACCTGGTGATTACACACAATATGTCCTAAACTGAAGTAGCTACCTAAGAATTTGTACTAGACCAACTAACTGATTCTTAAAACGTAATGCAGTAGGTCGAATACAAAAGAATAAATAGAATAGATAAAGGGAATAGGCATATGTATATGGGATAGACTTATGTATATGGGATAGACTATTTATGTATATACAGATATGTGCATTAAAGTGGCATATGAATAAAGTGAGGTAGCGTTCGTGAGATATACAGCACAGTATACAACAGTACGACACAGCAATACGGTAACACCGAACAACCCAGAACAGTGAGTGAGTTCAAGATCCAGCGATTGAGTTGCAGTGGAATGTCAATACAAAGATAAAAATCGGATTGCATGCCTTCTCATTGATATCAGAGTGAATCAATATTGAAATACATCGAAAGGAATCGTAAGACGCTGCTCGTTATGAGTGTTCAGATCACTATCTAGATCGACCGGTGTCAAATTAACTAACTCCTCTCCCACCAACCTTCCTCCTTTCTTTCCCACCCATCGTACCTTCCTGCACCCGGTCGTCCTGATCCTTGTCCTGCGGCGCCCCTCTCAGGTTGTCCAGGGAGATGATATCCTGGTACGCCTCTCCAGCCAGGTGGACCACGGTGAGGTTGTACAGGTTGTCCTGCACCTGCAGCGTCATCTTGGCGCGGGTGCTCAGGGGCTCCTCGGAGAGGAAGCTGACCTCAAACTCCACCTGCTGGCCCACACTCAGCTGCAGGGAGGCCTTTTGGCTCAGCGCTGCTTCTGAGGAATAAAGGGGAAAGAAAGATGTCCGCCAGAGGGATGGATAGGGAGAAATGATTTGTACAGTGAACTTAGTGACAGATATAGGATCAAGTCACGCTCTTCCTGCATGCAATACGATGCCCTCCACACTCCATGCATATTTATGTCATCTCATCTGACATTGGACTTGATGGAAGCACTAACCTGATTAAAGAAGTAATATTTAAATATATAGGTTAGGTTGTTAGGTTGTACCTGAGTCACTGGTGCCCTCTGGCAGCGTGGAGTAGATTGAGGAGCAGGTGTTGCCAGGAGCGGCATTCAGGTTAAACACTCCTAGTTCATTTGGCATGTCAATCTCCACCTATGCAGAGCAGACGCAAACATGAGGCAAATAATTTGACTCAGAAATCATTGAAAGAATTCCAACTCTCTACCATCTTTGCTTTTACTTATGTACTGAAAAAAATGTAGTAATTGCGTTAACCTATTTAAGAAATAGCTTTAATTTGTTGAACCTATATATTTTTAGGTGTTCTCAGGTTAAAATTTAGAAATTGAGATGCACATTTTAAGTTGAGAAAAACATTTTTTTTTTAAATTCAAGTAATTTATTTAAAATTGATCCAATGACTCTAAGCCAATAATGTTTTTAGTGTGTTTAGCCGAGGAGGGCAAAAAAGACATGTTAACTGTCTACAAAAAGACAAAGGCAAGTTGTTGCGTTAACCTGTGCGGGCATGCTTCCGTCATTTCTCAGCACCAGGGGCAGTCTGCGCCTGCGCCCAACTAGCAGCCGCCCAAACTGCAGAAGTGGGTTTCCTTGACCGTCCTTCAGCGTCGGACGCATCACACACACGCTCGGCAAGTTGCCCTCTCCTAATAGATCAAATCTCAGTGCCTTACTCCTGGCCAGGGTCATCGCGCTGTGGAAACAGGGGAAAGAGAGAGAGATAGGAAGAGGAATAACAGAACAAGTCGTACGATGGACAAATACGACAGGGATAGAAAAACTGGTGCCAAAAGGTACCTGGTGCCGCCCTCTATGGTGGCTTCAAACACCGCCTGGTAGACCTGCATAGTCTGTGGGGTGAAGGTGACCACGGCGAAGGAGTGAGCCTGGCTCTGAATGGTCAGCATGGTAGGAGCCAAATCAAACCCCTCTGCACCACGAGAGAACTGAAGCAAAAAAAAAAAAAAAGAGCTCAATACCTAAAACAAAAGCCGCAAACTGACATCTCTAACAACCAAAAGTATACCCGGTGTCGGCCGGTCAGTAAGTAACAAAACATTTTCTTCCCTTTTTTTTTTGTAATTCTGTTCATTTTGTTAATCTAGCTTTCTGCCCGAGGCGTGTTAGCAGTGCTTGTGATCTATTTGTGCAACTCTGATTGGTTGCAGGGAGATCCTTCAGGGTTGATTTATATACAGAAGTAATAAATATAAGTATTGTAAGTCATAATTAGGGCAAATTACATGGCGGTTAATTTATTTATTTACCAAGTTTTGTTGCATGTAACGTTGTTCAAAGCTAAAGAGCTGTCATGTCATTCATTCAACAGTTCTCAGTGTGTCTACGACCCACATGTTTTGAATTTTATTGAGCCACCTCCTCCAATACAATACCACCACCACCACCACCACCACCAGCTGCCTAGATGTCCTAGATATGTACTATACCTTAGCACCAGCAGGTCTGACGGCCAGGCTGAGTAGGCAGGACACCTTGCTGTTGTTGGTGAACCGGAAGCGGGCGCGGGCAACGCGTCCCACCAGCACATTGTTGAAGACAAACTTGTTCTCGTCCTGGACGAACACGCCGTCGGCGTGGCGGAACGGCTCGGTGGACAGCATCGCACCGCTGGGACACAGCGGGTGCTCCTCGAAGATGGAAGCAAAGTCCAACACTATGGCTGCATGGGGTGCGAGGGAGAGAGACGGAAGAACAGGGAGACAGAGAGAGAGAGCGTTGGATGTTGGCTACCGTGGCTCTGTGGTTGAACATGCATTTGTCTAAATTGAAAAAGTGAGAGACATCACATCAGTGTTCGAACAACAAATTATGTGATAACCCTGCATTTTGAAATAACTTGCCAACATGAAATACATTTGACCATAATTATGTGATAACACTGCATTTTGTATGTGGGTGTTATTACATAATAAAGGCAATGTGTATTACCAATTTATTGCATAATGTGGTATTATTACCTAATTCATTGGTGCAGTTCTAAACAATAGTGGTGTATGGAGATGGAGAAAGGTCACATTTAACGTTTAGTTCCCAAAACATCAACCTTTATACAGGTCAGGACTTTGTGTACAAATACATACAATGAAATAGATAAAAGCAGGACTTAAAAGCTTAAAAGTGTGTTGAAAAGCTTCAAATGACTCAGCTGCCCTTAGACAATCCATCAGATCCAATAGAGGAACTGTGCAGATAGCGTCACATAGCAGCCCTCCCTAACCTGGAACACAGATTTGGGCCAACAGTCGGTAAGGGATGCCGCCCAGGTGGTCCGCGGGGTCGCGGTCACTGATGTCTATGGCTAAACACTCATTCCAGTTTCCCAGCTGCTCGGCCAAGCATTCCACCGTCACCATAACCTGGGACCCCGGCAACATGACCCCCGAGCAGGGAAACACCGTGAACACCCCCAAGGTGAGGCGATTCTGAGAGAGCTGAGAGGGGTCGGTAGAGCGGAACCAGGTAAAGAGGAAGAAGAGGGGAGTGAGGGAGGAGGGAGAGAGAGAGAGAGAAAGTAAGAGAGAGAGACTTTTACAGTGTTATTCTAAGATCATATAAGTGCTGGGACATCATGTTGTGGGAATAACTGTAAAACATAAATTTTGCAATCAGTTTTGTTTTTTCACCTTTTTTTTTTTAAATTGTATTCAAACCGCTGGCTTTCATTTTTAAGGAAAATGTCAATCAAATAATATGTAAATCAAATATATATGTAAAAAAATGTATATATACAGTATATTTATATATATATATATATGCATACAAATCTTACCTACCCACCCACCCATGTACCTACCTAACTACCTAAATATATATATCATACTGTATATTTATGCATACATGACAATTTGCACCTACCTACCCACTTACCTATCTACCTAGTTACCTACCTACCTATCTGGTTAGAATTCAGGTAGGAACAGAGAGCAGAGTTTAAAATGGGAAGTATAAAAAGTAAGATTAAAAGTAGAAAGTATTTCTGGCTGCAAATTCCATGAACATATTGTTTCAGTCTATGGTATATACGTTTGCACTGGTCGAGCACACATGCACAAACAAACACAAGACTGCTCTCCCTCAAGTTGCAGTTAATTGAGATTAAAAAAAAAGAAATAACAATACAGCGGTGTAACAATGGCTTTGAAAATCGAATATTTTTTAATTTGGTGCAAAGTACGAATAAGGTGTTGAGGTACACTCACCTGCGTAGAGCCCGCCTCTTGGTGGACGGAATCTGCGCGCCTCACCTTGGCGCCGGCAGCCGAAGGCTTTCCCGTTGGGTTCTCGGGGGGTACCTTCTTGCCTTGGCCTCTACCATTGAGGCTGAGCAATGGAAGTGGGAAGAGAAAGTGAAATGAGCCACGAATTAGGTTTGCAAGATTACTGTTTTTGCTACACCGTCTATTTTCTATGAAAAGCCCTGTCAGATAATGGAAAGCACAAATTGTTTTGAAACATACAGCTGCATTAAATCCCCTGACCTCACATTAGATAATCCAAATATCCTATCATTCACTTTCGATTTATGAGCACAACACTGGTGTTCACGGCGTTCCAGGGACATTTGAATTACCTTGAGCTCTGATTAAATTTCACCTGTAGACTGTATCACATCCATAGCCCATGTTAAATGTCACTTCCAGTGTAAATAATGATCGGAATGAAAACAAAATGATATTTAAGTGACTGACAGATTTCAAAAAGGCGTTTGGTTTGGCAATGTTTTTGAAAATGGGTGTGTGTTTGTCCTACACTTGCCTCGCGAGCGGGACTGACTGCAGGCGGCCAATAGTGAAGCGATACTCAAACTCTCCGTTGTTCTCGATGTTGAAAGTCAGAGAGGTTTTGCTGCCTAAGGCCAGCCCTCCAAAGTTGATCTCATTGGAAGGTATGATTGTATACCTGAAGAAGAGAACACACCCCATAAATTAGCATTATGTTGTTTTGAAGTTACAGTATCAAAGCTTGCAGATTGTGATGAGCATTATTTATAATGTATATTATATTATTATATTATTATATTTGTTTAAAAAAAATATATATATACTGTATATATATTTATCATTGTTTTATATTATAAAATATTAGGATTGAACAGGATGGTAATATCCCATCCTAGTCTAGTCTATCATAGTAAAATCCAATCCTTGTTCATAGCACATGAATGTTGAATTATGTTTTGTATTTATACTGAACTCTGACCTGGAAAAACAGGCACGTGCTGTAACCTTGAGGGGGCTGATGGCTATGGTTTCTCCACCCTGTCCGATGATTGGCTCAATTACCTGCACGAAAAAAAAAAGGATTAAATCAGCTTCTCATAGCACACGCAACAACATTTGACCAGTAAATTCTGTTGTTATCATTACTGGAACACATACTAAGCAGCTGCTCTCAGGCACTGGCTGACAGCCGTTATTGCAGGAGGCACGACCAGGTCCTCAAGTCCATTGCTGAGGCAATCAGTACAGGGATTAAGGATAGGGGACACCTCCGTGCTACAGCCAAATCAATCTGCTTTGTCAAGGAGGGACAGAATGTGGATGTGTCCAAATGAGTGCATCAGAAGGTGCTTTGATAGACTGTAACACCTGGAGCACTAGTGGCAACCAGGAAGAGACTGGTTGACAACCACGAAGAGAGCGGTGACATCTGGAAAAACAGAGGGAAGCCGGAGAGACGGCAACTAGGGTGGAGAGGGTTGGCAGCCCGAACTCCTATGTTCTGTGAAGAAGAACCCACAAGCAAGCTACTAAACTTACAAAGAGAAGACACCCCCAAGGGAGCCGGAGAGGGGGGGCGGATGAGCACCCCAATCGGACGGATCCAAGAATAACGACCTAGGACAACGGACAAACAATGTCGAGAACGTGTATATGCGGCAAAACCTGCAAGAACGAGAGGAGCCTAAAGATCCATCAGGGCAGGATAAGATGCTTGACAGTGGAACCAACGACACAGCGCAGAATTCACTTCTGGTGAGATGCAGGAGGAGCAAGACCAGGAGGCAACCCACAGTGCCCAGAGCCCCCGAGTGGCGCCAACACCTGCTGCCAGCAACGCACCTGCCACTCCAACGTTCAGCAATGCACAGAACCCCCAACAGTAGCAAGCTGAAGCCAGAACACCAGGCTGGGCTCCCTTGGCCAGACCAAGGATTCAGTGGCCAAAGTCCTCAAAGAGAGCGGAGTGGCAGCAGTTTGACGAGGATGTTGACCTGATCCTAGAAGGGACAACCAAGGGTGACGTCGACCATCGGCTTAGAACTATGACCACCCTCATTATCAACATTGCAGCCGAGTGGTTTGGAACAGAGGCCCCCAGGCCGACTACATTGACCTACACTCCAAACCACCGAGCAAGGAAAATCCAGCGCCTTAGGGAAGAGGCAATATAAAGCAGCAGGAGAAGTCCAGAGAGCTGGCCTGGCTGATCTACGAGCAACACTCAGGAAACAGCTCCTAAGCCTGAGGAGAGCAGAAGGCCATAGACACAGGCGAAGAGAGAGGGCAAGGAAGAGGGCAGCATTACTGGCCAATCCCTTCAAGCTGACAAAGCAAATCCTTGGTCCATAGAAGACTGGTCACCTTACATGTCCCAAAGACGCCATCGAAGACCACCTTAATGGCACCTACAGTGACCCCAACAGAGAACAACTACTGGGTCCCTGTGAAGCACTGGGAACACCACCTCCGGAGCCAACAGCGGATTTCAACCTGAAGGAGGCTAGCCTGAAGGAAGTGGAGGAAGTTGTGACGAGGGCAAGAGCCGGCTCTGCGCCAGGGCCCAGTGGAGTGCCCTACATAGTATGTAAGAACTGCCCAAAGCTACTCCATCGGCTTTGGAGGGCCCGGGAGGTGATCTGGAGGAGAGGCAGGATCGCCCAAGATTTTTTTTTTACAGCAATGGAGATATGCAGAGAGTGTATATCCCGAAAGAGGAGGACTCCCAGAACATCAACAATTTTGGATCATCTCCTTGCTCAGCGTGGAGAGCAATATCTTCTTCAGCATTGTGGCCAAGAGACTCTCCACCTTCTTGTTGTGCAACAAGTTCAAGTTCAAGTTCAAGAGATTATTTGTCACATACACACACATACGGTCGTACACTACATCGACACGTCGGTAGAGAAGGGAGGCATACCGGGAGACCCTGGCTACCTCGAACACACAGGAGTGGTGACCTAGCTCATCAGGGAGGCAAGAGAGGGCAGAGGATGCCTTGCTGTGCTGTGGCTAGACCTAACCAACGCCTATAGTTCAATACCCCACAGACTAGTCGAAGTGGCTCTGGAGAGACATCACATACCCCAGAAGGTGAAAGAACTCTTCTTGGACTATTACAGCAAGTTAAGCCTAGGGGTCTCTTCTGGCCAGGTGATATCGGACTGGCACCAGCTGCAAGTGGGAATAATCACTGGGTGCACCATCTCAGTGACCCTGTTTGCACTGGCAATGAACATGCTGGTTAAGGCAGCTGAACCAGAATGCCGCAGCCCCCTAAGCAAGTCTGGAAAGGCAACCTCCCATAAGCGCCTGCATGGATGACCTCTGAGTCCTAGAGGTTTGGAGAACATCATGTCATGGGCACGCATGAGTTTCAAACCCTCAAAGTCCAGGTCCTTGGTTCTAATGAAAGGGAAGATCACAGACAAGTTCCGCTTCAGGGTGGGAAGAGACCAGATCCCCACAATCACAGAGCAACTGGTGAAGAGCCTTTGGAAGGTCTTCAACAGTAGCCTGAAGGACAGTGCCTCTCTCAAGGCTACCAGCACTGAATTGGAGGGCTGGTTAAGGGCAGTGGATAAGTCTGGGCTCCCTGGAAGATTCAAGGCCTGGGTCTACCAGCATGGAATTCTCCCAATAATCCTCTGGCCTCTGTTGATATATGAGGTTCCCATGACCATCGTGGAAGGCCTTGAACGCAAGATGAGTAGCTACCTGCGCAGGTGGCTGGCCTGAGCCTGAGTATCATCGCGCTGTATGGAAACAACAACAAGCTCAAGCTGTCTTTCAGCTCGGTCAGGGAGGAATTCATTGTCGAACGGGCACGGGAACACCTGCAGAACTCAAGAGTCCAGAGATGGGAAAGTGTCCGGGGCAAGGATCGCTGTGAGGACGGGGAGGAAGTGGAGGGCAGCCGATGCAGTCCAGCAGCCAGAGACCCGCCTGAAGCACAAGACCATCCTGGGGAGAGTGGCACAAGGCAGAGCCGGCCTCGGGAGCATTAGAACAACCCGATATGACTCTGCCCATGGGAAGGGCAGGCGGAAGATGGTGCAGGATGAGGTGCAAGCTTCAGTGGAGGAGGAGCCATCCAGCAGGGCAGTGGCCATGAAGCAGCAGGGTGCCTGGATAAAATGGGAACAGGCAACAGAGCGGAGCATCACCTGGAAGGACATCTGGAACTGGGACGCCCAGAGGATCAAGTTTTTGATAAAGGGGGTTTACGATGTTCTTCCAAGCCCATCTAACCTGTTCACATGGGGAAAAGTGGAAACAGCAGCATGCCCCTTGGGTTCCAAGGCAGGGACACTGGAACATATCCTAAGCAACGGCCGTTATCACTGGAGGCATGACCATGTCCTCAAGTCCATTGCTGAGGCAATCAGTACAGGGATTAAGGATAGGTGACACCTCCGTGCTACAGCCAAGACCATCTGCTTTGTCAAGGAGGGGCAGAAGCCAACTAAAACATCAAAGGACTGCACTGCCGGTTTGCTCTCCATGCCCAAGACTGGGTGATGACTGTTGACTTGGAGAAACAGTTAAAGTAACACCACACATCATCCACACCACACTGAGACCTGACATCATCCTCGTCTCAGAGGCTACGAGGCAGTTGATCCTGCTGGAGCTAACAGTGCCCTGGGAGGAGAGAATGGAGGAGGCTCATGAAAGGGAGGGAGAAATGCCAACAGCTGGTGGAGGGTTGTCGGAAGAATGGATGGAAGACTAGGTGTATGCCGGTGGAGGTGGGCAGTCGGGGATTTGCTGGCCATTCCCTGAACAAGGCCTATGGAACCCTAGGCATAAGTGGCTTCAGCAGAAGAAGAGCCATCAGCAACAACATGGAGGCAGCAGAGAAAGCTTCCAGATGGCTCTGGCCTAAAAGGGGGGAGCAGTTGGGTTAGTAGTCGCCACTTGGACACAGGCCGAGGTCTGATCAGCCTCGGTCGGGTCGCTTGGAGGGTGTCTGTTGTGAGACCCGAAACAGCCAATGACTCCAGGAAACAACACTGATGATGTGTCCAAGTGAGTGCATCAGAAGGTGCTTTCATAGACTTACCATGACACATTCATCATGTATGACATGAAGCTTTTCCTAGCAATTCTAATCAATAATCTCAGTCAAAGTGATGGGAGAATTCTAAAACGCAAACACTTGCTTATTGACATTACTTGCCATGTGTTTTTGCAGTGGAATGGAAGGTTGTGTTTGGAGGCGGCCCATACCTGGCACTGCAAGACGGGTTGTTCTCTGATGCAGACCTCCTTGCTGGGTCTAAAGAGGATGCCTACTGTGGTGGGTTTCTTTGCAGGCATCAGCGAGCCTTGCTGGGGGGTAATGGTGAAGAAGGTGGCCAGATCTGGCTGAGACGGCTCAGACCGCTCGACCAGAAACCTTGTCAAGGGAAGAAAGTATGTAATTACTATCTAAGCACTAATTAATGTCAGAATCTGTCACTTCAGTCCTTTTTTCACTCACCTGTAGCCAATCTCATATTTCCCATTGTTCTTCATGGTGAGAGACAGGTTGACCTCCTCAAAGACTCTTATGGCTCCATAGTCCAGACAGCCTGGCCCTGGAACAGGACAAATCATGTTATATGGGATGTCCCATAATATGGGAGTACAGTAAATGCATATCACCAAACTAAAACCTAAGTTGCTTTCACACATGAACTCCGGTCAAAGTTCCTTGATACTCATGTACTCATATACAGGAAGGGAAGGAAGGAGTACGAAGCAGCTATGCTCCGTGCACGAAGATCCGCACAAAGGTAAATAACTGGCGCATGATGGAGATGTCATCAACATGTGACCCACCCCTCGCTGTGAATGCTCCAGACAATCACCTGCTCTGTTAACACATACCGCTCAATTGGACATTATGCGGACTTTGTACGAGGGTGCTGACTGGGTAAAGTCCGGTTAATGTCTGGTCCAAATGATTCGGACATTTGCATTTACACATACAGCTCCACCGGGTCCGGATAATTTCAGGGTTGCAGTGTGTGAAAGCAGCCACAAACTATCCCGTAGTTTAAAGATTGTGTGTTGGAATAAACAAATAGTTCCAACAAGAAGTTGAGAAAACTACGGATTAAAGTCAGAATTTTAAAACTTCCAATGTTATGTGTTCACATGAAGCCAATTTGAACAGTACGGAGCATTGTTTTTTCTCAAGTGAAATCACAGCATGGGGATAAAATGTCAACATCGACCGCTTCTGGTCATGAGAGTGATTGTGGGCTGTTGCCATAACTACCTTTAGGAAAGTTGATATCAAGTGATACATCGTAGGCCTCAGTAGTGATTTGTATATGATCGGTGTGCACGACTCCCAGGATTTTCTCCACGTCGGACACCTGTGAGGAAAAATACACAGGTATATGCATGAACTCAAATAGAGAGATGGCTATATGTATATACAGATACAAACTGTAGATAGATATTCATCAGCAGAGGAAAATTGTAGTACCTGAATACCTTTTTCCAAGTACTTGGGCTGCAATATCTACAATTATCTTGGCTACTTATCCAATACAAAGCAAACGCTAAAGTGTGGAAGGCTTTTGTTAATCATACAAATGGAAGTGCACATTTCCCCACCCTGCTTAGGTCATTGTGATCTGCTGTCAAGGACTAGCTGTGTTTGGAATTTTAGACCTACACCTGTAAACCCTAAACACTGTTGTTTGAGATTCCATTGCTCCTTGTGCTAAGAGGACAGTCTACGATGCAGTCTTGAGAGAGCAAGAAGGCTCAAAAAGCAGTTAAAAAAGTATTACTATGGGCTAGGGTTACTACGGGACAGCTATCACAATGGGAAGAAGTCTACTCCAGTAAACCTGTTGTTTTGTGGGGTCACACACATGCGGAAAAAACTCAAAAACTTCTTTCAGAGCATCGTAGAATGTTACATATCACTGGGTGGAACCACCCATTGTTATTTTGCCCCGTAGAGACATTTCACGTAGCCTAACGGGCGCGTACTGGGGTACAGCACCTCCAGGCGTAAGGCCTTCTTGATGAAGATGGGCTTAATGGGCCGGAAGACGAGATGCAGTGAGAAGGAGGATTTGGGCGGGATGACGCCAATGCTCTGGGACACGCTGATGTCGTCCCCTAGCTCCTGCACACCTAGCAGCCTCCAGGCTGCGGGCAGAGCTGTCTTGTTGTACAGTGTCAGGGTACGGCTGGTCTCCCTGCAGTTGAGGGGAAAGGGGGTTTTGGGGGTAGAGGCAGCAGAAGGAGAGGAAGACGATGTGTAGTTGTATGAAGTCAAGTGTATGAAAAGAAGGAAGGAGATTCATAAACTATAACCCCACCGTGCGTATGGCTGAATGGTGCATCTGATGGATCGAAAAAAGTAGTTAAAGTGTAAAAGGAACCATTGGTCATCACAATCAAGGCAGATATTAAGGTGTTACGAATGTATTAATTCAGCAGAAAGTTGTTCTGACGAACTATCCTGCTGAAGTCAATGAGGAAATTAATGAAGGAAACGACTCCTGCATTTCTGGCTTAATTGTGGTGACCAATGACTCCTTAAACAACTTAACCTCTTTTTGACTAACACCCATTTAGCCAACCATGTATCCCATGGTGAATTTCAGTATTATGTAGTTGAATCTTGTGTGCAGCTGAATTCCCATTGAGATCCATTGAAATTCAAAGAGGATGTTGTATGGTCTTGGAAGAGTACATGGGATGACATGTACTCTGAAATGAAAGTCTGGTGATGTTGATGAGTCCGAGAATTCAGAGTCCCTTCATACAAAAGATATCAAACCAAATAATAAAAAAGAGGTCAATGCGGGCTGTTATTTCAAAATAACGAAACAGATATTCATGTAAATGCTCTCAAATCGAAGACAATCTATACCTGAAGCTCATAGGAATTTTAAATTCAGGTCCCAAACAACAGAAAAAGAGTCATTGCCAGTTATTTATGGTCAGCAGTTTGTAAGAGGCAGGGGGTAATAAAAATGGGGTCATAAAGGATTGCAAAGTCATGGCATGTGGCGTATGTGTTTGTGGCATGTATCTCCTTGCTAGTGTAATTTTTACCTGTGGAGCAAAATCCTCTCGAAGGTCAGGTGTTTTGGGTCCGCCTCCAGCTCAGGACGGACGCCCCAGCAGGAGATGCGGATGACAACGGGCTCCGGGTTGTCCTTGATACAGCAGATCAGGCTGTCCTCAATGTGGCCCACCTTGGTCGGGTAGGCCCAGATTGTCAGTTCCTAGCGGGGAAGGAATCATCTGATGTTACCAAACTCATCAATCAACCCCCCAAGATAATAGAAGCTTTCTGTTCTACGCTCTACCTGCTTCTGGTCAGGTTTAAGAGTCATGCTGGGGGGGTCAAGCAGATAGGTGGTGGCCTTGGCATCGTGTTTATAAATAAAGTGGACCTCAGCGTCCATGGCCGAGGTGTTGTGGATCACCAGCTTCTCCATGTTCCTTGGGTACCTTCCCTCCTTGTATCTACACAGACACAAGGCCATTCAGTTACTGTTAAACACACCAACACAGGAAATCACATCATTCACTGCTCTCCCACCCGTCTCTGCTCTTTCCGCAGAGCACCGGTCCAAACTCGTAGAATCCAGCTTTGACCACATAAGCCTTAAAAAGGCCCTCTTCGACACGAGGAACCTTCTTAGTCAGGGCAAACATAGTCCTGAAAGAAACACAAAGGATGGAACTCAATCAGATAAGCATTTAATTGTAATTTAACTCCCCCGCCCCCTCGTGGATGTGAATGACAGCAGAGAGCGCTAACTGACGTGGGGTCGTTGCAGATGGAGGGGTAGGTGCAGAGTCCTCGGCAGAAGAGCTGGTAGCGTCTCTTGGTGCCCAATAGCTCAAAGTTAAGGGTCTGGTCGAACTGTCCCAGAGTGTCGGAGTGGAACCAGATCCTCAGAGTCACCTCACCATTGGCCGGCACCACCCAGCGGAACTTTGTCAACCTACACACACAAAATTGTTATATACACAAGCATGCCCACACACATACATGTACATGTACCAGGGACAATAATAAAAACACAGCAGTGAAGTGATAATCTAGCCATCAGAAGGACTACAGAAAGTAGTAGAAATATAAAATACAAATTGAAGATAAATATAGAATCAAAGGCAAATGCAAATTGTGCATAAGGCTGACTGACAGTTTAGCAGCCCAATGACAGGATGCAGGTGAGCATTCAATTTCACCCCGCCATCGCTGGGAGGAGTTGTAAAGCCATATGGCCTTGGGGACAAAATACTTCCTCAGTCTGTTTGTTAAGCAGGAGTGAGACAGCAGTCTGCCACTGAACATACTCCTCTGCCTAGTGAATGTACTGTGCAGAGGGTGGCGGCGGATATGGATGGATGGATGGATGGATGGATGGATGGATGGATGGATGGATGGATGGATGGATGGATGGATGGATGGATGGATGGATGGATGGATAGATAGATAGATAGACAGATAGATAGAGCACCTTTGACCCGGTTCATGGTGGTCTAGGTCGCTGCGAGGGGTGATGGTGCATGGATGCGGTGAACGGGACCCAAACGCTCCCCTCGCTCCTCTCCTGCTGACAGGCGTCCTTCTCTTGTCTGCGGCACCCCTCCTGCCACGCCCTCTGGGGGGCGGGGTCACAGGAACAACCGGCACTCCTTCCTGTGCACGCACACACACACAGACAGATAGGTAGACAGACCGACAGACAGATAGATAGATAGATAGATAAATAGATAGACAGTTAGACAGATAGATAGATCGATAGATAGATAGATGGTGTGTGCCAGTTCATTACCTTTGAGTGTGAGTCCCCCTCTGTGTCTTTCTTCTCCTCGTCGGCAGGTTCCAGAAAGGCAAAGTGGTCACTGACCAGCAGATCTCCAGGCCTAGCCCTCTCCGTGGGGAACGGCACGACAGAGAAGATGACGGGAGGAGGAATCGGAGGACCGCTGGGGCCCAAGCCCAGCTCGTCTAACACCTGGGGGGGTGGATAAGAACAAGGGTGGGTGCGTGGATGACAAACAAAGGAATGGATATTATGGGAGGAGGCTAAAGGTCACCGTGAGCGGCGACTCATAATTATATTGTATGTATCTATCTATCTAAATAATGTTGTAAACACTGCGCTTCACACCTCGTCCAGCGGAGGCAGGCTGCTGCTGAGCAACTCTTGTGTGCTGGGGTGATCTCTCTCTGAGACGCTCAGCACGATGTGGGGGACACTAGTCGGCTTAGGCTCGAGATCCACCCCGGGGAAGGCGGGGACCTCCGCGCCGTGGCCATGCCCTGGAGACGCAAGCCTGGCATCGACCCTTCGTCTCTCCTTCTCCAGCTTATCATTGTCTCGCTCCTTCTTGTGCTTCTTGGTCGATGGGGTATGCGGGTGCCCTTGCTGAGGGGTCGGCGGTGGAGGCAAATGTGAGGTCAAAAATGTATAGCGGCACTCGCTGCTTAAGAAGAAAGAGTTTGTTCGTAAAAGTAGAATTTGACTTTTGAGACATACAGTACATGAGTGTGATAGTGTGAAGGCAGCAGGTGGTGATCGCAAAATAACTCCTGACAGTGCGATCGGGGTCTTGTATCATTCTGAAGGTTGTTACTTTGCAATAATTACCGGCTGGCTGCACATTATCTTGCTTGTTACATGGTTACTTACGAAAGAAAAGACCACATTGAATGGGTTATTGATTTGAAATGGTTTAACTAGCATTAGTATGCCAAGTTTAAGAACTAAGAAATTTGCCTTTGTGTCTGTGTCCAACTCCTAAGTTCCTACTTTGTCAAGGGTTTAGTTAAAAGATTTCTGCTCATGCCACCAAATGAGGCATACATTTTTGGAAAATTTAAATTAAAGCAAAAATTGTAAGAACTTAGCCACTGGAATAGAGCGAAAGGCACCTGTTTGTCTGTGTGTACGTCCTCCGCCTCCAGAGGGGGTTCTTCAGGCAGCGGTGGCAGCCCACCATGGACCCTGTCCCAGTAGTGGAGGACTTGGGCCAGGTGGAACTGGCTATGCTCGTAGGCACGGAACCGACAGAGCAGTTGGATCTCTGCCTCGCTGCACTGGGGATTGGCAAAGAAAGAGACAGATGGGTGAAGGATGGCGGCGAAGACAACACGCGATTAAAAAGCCGTACAACACACTGTGCTTCGAAGGAAGAAGTGAGGCTTGGAGGATTATGCTCGGTAGGGGTCAATGTCTGTTTCCAACCCGTTGAAAGAAGACGTTAGAAATCGGGCACAGCCCTTCTTCTACTCGACAGTGTTATAGAAAATTCAATATTATTAGATACATATTATTATATTCTTTGAAATGTATTTTGTAAATCTCCTGTGTAGGCCTCATTTCGTCTCGCATGTACCTTGCCATCTCTGCAGTTCTGCAACCGATGAAGGCCACCGCTCAGTAAGAGATACAGTACCATGCTTTATTTCGTAGCACGACGTGCACGACTCCCTGTTTGCTCAATATTTTCGAGACATCTAGAAAACACTCCTTTCTATCCTCTTCGCACGTCTTATCCTGCTCCTGCGCTGGAACAGTATATTTTTCATGATTGTATCTGTATTATTGTACGAAACATGAAGTTACAGCAGGGGCTGGTCAAGGGATGCGCCTGAACCTCACGTGGATAAAAAAAAACGGACTCACACACAAAGGCAATCAGACAATATTGTTTTCATCGCTTTGAGAGCGTCACTGTATTGTTCTCATTTATTTTACCAAAAATGTATCTCACTGGTAAAGCGAAGATCTCCGTTTTGTTCCTGATAGCGAAGCAGGTTTACCTCACTGACCACCCGGGGGAAAATTCTCAGATAATATATTTCCGCCCAGGGGTAATAATGCCCACTCCTCAAATGATGGCGATGCTAACTGTTACAGTGTAAGACAGTGAAGTGACTCAAGGAAAAACTCAAATACCCGGAGGGGAATAAGGAATCCCTTGAAGGGCTCCCCCCACTTTGGCGATGGCTAGCTGAGTGATACGTGCTGACTAGGCAGATATACTATGTCACGGCAGCGGCGGGGTCTCTCACCGCAAACCCATCCTCCGAATCCAACAGAGACCCCTCGACTGCAGCTTCGTCCACCGTCGCCATGCTCCCCCTTCTCCTGTCCCTGAAAGCGTCCTCGCCGTCTCTGCTTCCATAAGCTGGGCAAGACAAGAAGGCCGGTCAGAGCCGGACACTTTCATATGTTAGTCGCTATGGACATGTTGGGGGCGCGTCTACCTGGCTCGATGGGTGAATCTTTGGAGACGATGCTTTGAGACATCTTCCTGTTATCCAGAACGGACGCAGACTGAAGAGAAGCACACACAAAGAGACGATGAGAGCAGCGGTCGAGAGACAGATCTTTTCGGCCGTCAAAACAAGGTAGCCACCGGTACCCAGAGCACATGTTAAATGTCTTTAATGAAAACCGGAAGCCCCCAGTACTTTATGAATAATATACCAAAAGAAGTTGCAATTCATCAAACATTTTTTGACAAGTTTAATGTAGAATGGGGGCAATTTGACGCTAACATCAAGCAAAATTGGACAAGTTAATTTGTAGTTTATTTGCAGTTTGTCAAACGTGCCTGAAAGCACCAAGAGACTCAATAAGATATTCATCACTCTTTTTTGCAAAGCAACAGAAATTCATCCTGATTCTAATTCTCAATACGAGAGCTGAAACGTGGTCCGTGCCACTGCGGCTCAGGCGGAACATCTTCAATAAGGGCGGGGTGGAAGGAAAGGAGCGCCAAACTATATTTTCTGGATGGATGGAGAGGTAGAGAACTGACCATCTTCTTTCCCGAAATGTCCTCCCTGTCCTTCTTTCCCCCCTTCTTGGTCTTCTTCTTTAACTCCTCCTCCTCTCTCTGCCTCCTCTCCTCCAGCTCGCGCTCCCGTTGCGCTTCCTCCAGCTTCCTAAACACACACGCACGCACGCACGCGCGCACGCACGCACGCGCGCACGCACGCACGCACGCACACACACACACACACACACACACACACACACACACACACACACACACACACACACGCACACGCACACGCACACACACACACACACACGGAATCACAGGTAAATGTGAGGGAGGAAGAAGGACGAATACTCCAAATAATATTCTGATGTCAAGCATGGAAAATGACTTTTTATTAAAGCAATTTCAGCCTCAATGACAGTGAATGGGGTTAAAATGTATTATGTTTTATTTATATTTTTGTGGGGGTATTTATAACTGGATTCATACGTATATCTTTGCTATCTCGTCAGCGTCATACCTATGAGCCGCAGCAGAAAAAGAGATTTTCTCCAGTTAATAAATTCCTCCCACAATTTGACAAAAAAACGGACACTCCGTCTTCAATCCGTGTTTTTCCCCAACCTGCGTTTGCGCTCCTTGATGTTGTCGAGGCGCCGTTGAATGATGCGCTCCTTCTCCTCCTCCTGCAGGGCGTCGTACTCCTCCTCATCCATCTCCTGCAGGTGGCGCTTCTCCCGTTCCTCCTTCTCCTTCTGCCTGGCCTCTGAACACAGGCAGGCACACACACACACACACACACACACACACACACACACACACACACACACACACACACACACACACACACATTTATATATTTATTATACATTTTTACATGTTAACACTAGCACTTACAATACTGTTTATATTACATTGTTACAACCACATATCGCTCTCTCTCCCTCTCTCTCGCCCTCTCTCTCTCTTTCTCTGGGGGCAGTAGCTCAGGAAGAAGACTGGGTTGCCCAGTAATCTGAAGGTTGCCAGTTCAGTCCTGAGCTCCTCCCGATTGCATGCTGCAGTGTCCTTGAGCAAGAGACTCAAACCCTAACTGCTCTTGGTGACTGTGTCCATCGGTGTATGGATAAAGTTGCTTTGGACAAAAGCATCCGCTAAATGATGACGTAATCCCTTTATCTGTGTGTATGTGTGTGTATATGTATATGTGTCTATATTTTTTGGGCATTTTTTATATGTATGTTTTTGTGTGTGTGTGTGTGTGTGTGTGTGTGTGTGTGTGTGTGTGTGTGTGTTACCTTTAAACTGTAGGCTTTGTGTGTGTGTCTTTTAAAATATATTTTTATATTTGCCGTTACATTTCATCTGCATGTGTTAAGCAGTGTGTGTGTGTGTGTGTGCTGTGTGTGTGTGCCCTCGGGTTCTCACCCTCAGCATCTCTCCGTGCCCTCTCGCGACCCTTCTGGGCGACGTAGGAGTCGCACAGGTCCACCACGTAGATGTGCCTGCGGTTGCCGAGGGCCTTCAGGATGATCTTCAGCGAGCTCGCCAGCGTCTGCACGTGCACGGACTCCAGGCCGTCGATCACAACGCCGCGGTGACAGTCGCTTTTCTGCCGCCCCGGGGGACGTCATCATCAGCCAAGAAAAAGGAGAAATGAATCTCACCGAGCCAATAAGTTGTTTGAAAGTGATTATTTTTGACTTCCGGGCTTCACTTTTCACCATCTGATGTTGTGCTTGTCGAGTTTCATGAGGGCAGAGCCTCACTCTAAAATAAATCAGCAAACGCAATCCATCAAAAGGAGTCAATTCATTTTGAGTAGCGCACCACATTTCAATACCCAGGCAACAATTCAAGCAGTAGGCTCAAAATGACCTACAAATGCACAATGGGAAAAAGTTCTTTGGGAGACAACAACGCAGTTGTCCGCAAACATTATTGCATTTAATTTTTACACGTCTCTGTGGAATAATGTGGTCTGTTGTCAATCAGCGGTCAGTAATTTCTGAATAATGGCCCTAGTCTATTAAACTAGGCATACTAGTTATGAAATAATTCAATATCAATATACTACCTCAATGTATTATATTATTACGTAAGTAGCTGTATAATAAGTGGGATGTTGTGGACCGGCTGGCTGCACATTATCTTACCTGCTTTTATGACTAGAGATGGGCTGTCACCAAATTACCATACCTGCAGCCTCTCATCCAGGACGTCAGCCAATAGTTGTTCAGGAAAGAGAGGCTTTTTTTCCTTAAGGTCGTCACTGTGCTCCTCCGTGTGTTTGGCTACAGCCTCCACACTGAGAACGACAGCTTCGCCCATGGGATCCTGTCCAGCCAGGCCTTGAATCGCATGGATAGACACAAGTATGTGAAGATGTATCGCTGCCATGTCGTTAGGCTGTTTTTATGTTGAAATGGAATAAATGGAATGGACCGCTGCAAAATACAAGTTTTGATATTACTTGAGCATATACTTTAGTAGTATATAATATAGTTTATACTATATAAAGGCGTTCCCACACGTTATATGGCAAGGCCCCCTTTAAAGAAGTTGTAAATACTTTATCTGCCGATAATAAACTCCTGTGTGGTTTCACATTTAACTTAAACTGTCAGAAAGTGGCAAATTGGACGACAAAAACTCATCATCATTTGTGTAGCAGAGTAAATACAGTCTAGTTTGTGAGAATTCCCATCCTTTAAAGTTACATTTATTGCATCTACATATTCCTCTTTTCATCCTGTCTTCCTCTTCCCCTTCTATCCGTCCTGGTGTCTCACCTCCCTCCTGGGCTTTCCACTGGGCTTGCTCACAAGTGGCCTGCTGGTAGAGCTGCCTGGCGGTCAGGCTGCTGGGAGACACGCCGCTGCTCAGTGCGTCCGCCACCACCGCGTCCAGGTTCACGCACACCGCACCGTAGTGGCGAGCCAGGTGGGCTGCCATGGTGCTCTTACCTGAACAAATACACACACGTACACACACACACACGTACACACACACACACCCACACACACACACACACACACACACACACACACACACACACACACACACGCTGCTACATAGACACTACTACAGAAGACTTGAAGAGATGAACGTGGACATGTCCAGTTCCACATGAAATATCAGTAAATGGGTTAGTCATATCGAGGGTGAAGTTTTTTTTGTAGAGCGAATAGTTTTGATACGTCGTTGCAGTGTTTGCTACGCTTTTGCAATCGCCAAGCGCTCCGCTGGGCAAGGCTCACTAGTTTTAAAACTAGGCATACTAGTTATGGAACAATTTCAATTCAATATTCTGTCTCTATGTATTTTTTTTAGGGCTGTCAATCAATTCAAATAGTTAATTTTTTCATCTGTTCAACATACCTTAAAGGGATATTTTTCAAGTGTTTAATACTCTTAACATGGGAGTGGACAAATATGCTTGCTTTATGCAAATGTATGTTTACTGGACATCAGTTAACAGCCCAAAGCAATGACAAGTATTGTCTTGAAACCCTCAAAGATACTGCATTTAGCATGAAAAACATGCAACCAAATATCTGTAAAACACTAAAATGTCCAGGTTTTCAACATTAACTGCAAAATTCTAATTCAAATAACAATTTTAGACTTGTTCTCAGCGCTTACGTCAACGTTTATCATGTTCTGTCCCACTCATTACCTAACTCGATCAAAAAACATAATGACCCGCTGGCTGCACATATCCCGCTTATTCATGAAAATACATACAATGCACAGAGTAGGTCTTGTGTCATCGTAATTCTTTCTGACTGGGATGATTTAGAAACAATCGGGGCGTTCAGAGTTGTTGCTGCCACTGCGTCCTCACCAGTCAGCGGTGCTCCGTACACAATGATGGAGATGCCTCGGCGGTTGCGCGTGGCGACGGCCTCGGGGGAGAGGTCGACGCCCATGTGGCGCCCGATGGCTCTGGATACAGGGGAGGTCTCCAGCATCCCCTGGCTCCCGGCGCATCCCTCTCCCACCCTGTCTGCGGGAACAGCTACAACACCAAACATGATGTTACGGTCTGCGTGTTGTTGAGAAGAAAATAGGATGAGATTGTACCTGATGACTGTGTATTTTTTGAGATGAGGGTGAATCTCAATATGCATTAAAGAAAAGGAAAACGAGAAAGAGAAAAAGAAGGCCGGTGTGGAATGGAAGGTTCATAGAATATATCCAACTTTCTTATTGAATTGGGGAGACCATGCCATGATCAGTTTTGTTGTTATTGTTGTTGTTGTTGTTGTTTTGATTATGTTTTTTACATCGAGAGCATAACACTGGCTTAAGCAGGTCGCTTGTAAGAATTGGCGTGACTTCCTGTTTCTAGTTTCTAACGTTAGCGCGGATACAGCCAGAACAGCTGATTTACGGAAGTGCAAAACAGTCAACAAATTGCGAAAACATATCAAGACTATCTGACTAACATTGTGAGCTGAAACATTTTTCAAACGCTTAAATGTCCCGTTGCCCGTTGAGTTTTTGGCCCCGCACAGCCAAAAGCTGCAGCGGAATGATGAGCTTCCCAGTGGTTACGTGTTCAGCGAGGTTGTGCTATGAAGCGTTTGTAATGCTGGGGACCAACATTTTGGTAAGAGGTTAAAAAATGGCGAACATTTTATTAAATAGAGATCCTATCTTGTTGTCACCTACACTTTTGTAGGTTCACCTGGAGGCTGGTTGCTAGCTCTGGATAAGCATTTACGGATAAGCGTCTGAAAAGGCTGTTTGGGCCTTGGGGCTGTACCGTTGGCTCCGGGCTGGGAGCAGTGGTTCTTGTAGTGGTCCAGCAGCTCTGCAGGAAGAGCCTCCCCGGGGGCCCTGGGAGGCAGCAGCAGCGTAGGCTGAGTCTCATAATCCTTCATCAGCCGCAGGATCTGAGAGGGAAGAGGCAATGCAGGATGGCTTATTCAGAAAGTGAGGAATTCAAGAAAGAAGTAAAGGGTAGGAAAGTGTTTTTTATATATAACCGAGAAATCCTGATGAGAGAATCACAAGAATCACAATAATTTAAAAAAATTTGAAACATACAGTACAATAGTTTGTAATTCCAGTAAAAGTGTCAGTTAAATTTGTCACTTTGTAGAAACTGATTGATTTCTGTCACTTTGATTCATGTTGACTGTGATACTTTTTTTTTTTTTTTAACAGGGCAGTTCAGCAGAGTAAGGTGAGCGTTAACGCCTTTATAAAAGCAATTTTAATGGTGTTCCAAAAAAAAAAACGTGGTGTCATTACAACTCAAAGATTAAGTGATATATAGAGCGTAACTAAAACAGGCAGTCGTGTACAGCTGAAACATCTGCCTCGGATAAATCTGCCCATTGTAACTCTCATTTTGGGTTGTTTCAATATCAGAAGAAGTGATGGGAGGGGGTACCTTCTCCTCCTCGTGATACTGTGTGTCAAACTCCAGGGAATAGAACTCCACAGCGAAGGGGCAGGGGTTCTTTACGATGACCTCGGTGTCCTCGCCAAGGCTGAAGGGCAGGCAGGGATGCAGCTCCAGCACAGAGGGGCGGAACTCCAGCTGGGGCTCCTCGCCTTTTCCCTCGGCCAAGATCAGAACCCGCTGGGTGCTGTGAGCCAAGCTCAGCACCAGCCGCCTGCTGTAGGCGCACTGCGGAGACACACACACGCAAGCACGCACGCACGCAGGCACACACACACACACACACACACAGTTCTAATCTCTGTGACCACGTCATCGGTCTTAGATCTGTAGGCTGCTTTTATGAAGTTCAAAGATGTTGCATAAGTGACACACAAACTCTAGTGATTATTCACTTTCAGAACTCACTGGTGGAAGTACTGCAACCTTTTACTTAACTAAACGTACAAACACCCTGACGCAAAAACTCGTAAAAGTGAAAATAACACATTTCTACTGAAGTAAAAAATACCTGTTTTAATAAAGTCCAAATGTACCTTTTCACCTGCAGATAAGTGCTCATGCAGATCCTGATTACAATTTGCAAAAGAATAGTATAGGTGGTGTGAAAATAAAGGACCTGGATCTCATCAATGAGTAGTCCTAAACAGCTTTGGTAGATGCAGTCTCTGACTTTTTAATTTGGCTCCCATTTGATTATATAGATAATTGCTTTTAAATGCAGTGGAGTAAAATTCTAAAGTCTCCCAAACTGAATATATACCTGTAAATCCAGGTGCTTGAAAAATGGACTTAAGTACAGTAACAAAGTGCTTGAACCTAGTTATATTCCACCACTTCCAGAAACGGTGTCTCTTTACAATGTTACAAGTATTTATGGGGGGATAATCTCATCCATTTTAAGCCGATGATTTATCTTTTTAAAGACTACTACAGTGGTACCTCTACTTACAACTAATCCAAGATACGAGTAGCGATAGTCGCGAAAATTTGTATCGACTTGCGACCGACTGCTCCAAGATATGACCGTGGAAATTTGCAGTTGGCGGCCAGTCAGCAGTCAGTCAGCAGTCAGTCAGCGGGCGACCTACATCGTGTGTGCACGTAGTTCGTGGCTTATCAATATTTTTTTCATACTTACTGTGTTTGTGCTGTGTATTTTGTTTATTTTCACCCTTCATGATTTCATAATTCATATGGGAAAAATTGCTTCGACATACGATTGTTTTATCAACGACCGTTCTTATAGAACAAATTACAGTCCTAAGTCGAGGTACCACTGTATGAGGTATGGGGCGGTTACTCACCCTTTCGACCGGGATGAAGTGGACCTGGATGTTTATCCTGTCGCTGGGGTTCAGCAGGCCAGAGGACGGCACCATTTCAAACACCACCGGCGGTATTTGTTGTTCCTGCAAGATCTTCTTTCGCAGGTGGAGAGGCGTGAACTTGTCCAGCTGAATCCAATAGATAGATAGATAGATAGATAGATAGATAAAAAAAAACCCAATTATAATAAATAGCAAAAAAACAGAAAACAATTTAAATAAACCTATAAGTTAATGACAATTATTTATTTTTAATTTTCAATACACAATAAACCTAAAATAATGATAAATAAACAATAAAAATGAAGCTAAAAATAAACAAAAGAACAAGAAATATTTGGTGAAAAACAATTTAAAAAAAAGTATTATATGTAGGTTTATATAATAAAAACTTTACATTTACTATGGTTGCACGGCATATTATGATTAGATTCATATACTGTATATGTGGCTATAATATAAATATTGACCGTTGGAGCTTTATATTTCAATGTCCTAAAAACACATTAAAGGGCCATTCAAAAAAATCTGATGTTATACCCTTACTTAAACTAAGTACCTTAACATATGCATCATGGAAGCAATGCATTTATGTACATTTATGTACTTAATATGCCCCCACCACATGAATTTCACCACAATACTGAATGAGAGCAATATATCAAATCAAACCAAACCAAATTTTCTTCTACAAATTCTTACTTTCCTTAGCCAAAATTACTTGAGCTGAGCTGCAAGCATCAAACTGTAGTGCAATACCACAGCAAATTACTACACCCGCACCCCCACCCCCCCCCCCCCCCCCACACACACACACACAAAAAAAACCCCTCTTTAAAATGGGTAACGTGTCATACCAATATGCAGAAGAAATATTAGATTTATGAACAATTTAAAAGGTAGACATGGTCAACTTCTGTTTATTTTCGTTCTTTAAAGGTGCTTTAAAAACACCTTTACATCACATGTACATATCCAAAGGATCTATAAGTATATTTGGAAGAAGATTAACACAACATACTTCCAAAAAGAACCACATCCACAGAAGCCTCACACGGGGAACACAACGATTTATCTTGTTGCTCATAAAAACGAGCCTATACCAATGATTAAAATGCAGCACACCCGCTGGGCAATTAAATACCTTCTTGCGGGGCAGGATTTCCTCTGCAATGCTCCAGCTGCAGGGTACTTCCTCGTGGTTAAACAGCTGTACGGTCAGCACCTGAAGGCGGAGGTCACATGGGACTGGATAATCAGTGGGGGAAATGTTGAACTTTTGTACTTTTACTCCAGTAACAGTTTGCAATGAGAAAGTAGGGGAGGATGGCTTGACGTATCAGTTCCCATTGCGATACGTTACCTGACACATGCTGCACTGCACACTGTCAAACTGCAGCATATCCGTGGAAACAGTGAGAGCCGGCACAGTCACCACCGCACACAGTCGCACCTGAAGCGAGGGCCCGCCCACAACCTGTCAGTCAAAACAAAAAAAAAACAACCATCGCTCTGGGTGGCTGAAGAAGCTGTGTGTGCATGTGCGTATGTGTGTGCGTGTGCGTGTGTGTGTGTGTGACGGTTTGTGCATGTACCTGTATGCTCAGAACGGCGCTAATGGCCCCAATCGGCAGGTTGGCTCCTTGGGGGTCGAATTTCACCACGATGGCCTGTGTCTCGCAGCAGGGCAGGTTCTTCACCTTTTCAAAGTCCGTACTGAAACCTTAATGGGAGCGATAGTCACAAATACTGTAAAGGGCTTTCAATATCGACTCTCGTTTTGTTTTGATGTGACGCTTGTATTAAAGACCTGTGAATTACATGGATTTGCACTTGAGGATAAAAGAAGTAAACAACCGTGGGATAATGCAATTGCGATAATTGGGAGTGGGATATTTATCAGGCTCAGGGCAGCAGGCGAGGGGAAACCACTCATCCAGCAGATCATTAAAACAACTCCAAGAAATGCTAAATATACTCTTTTTCTGTTTTCCAGGAAAATGCTTTGGCCACCCTCGGGGTGATCAATGAAAAATCTGTAAATGTTATGTAAGCAATTAGCTCCTGTATGAATGATTCAATAAATGCCAAACAAGATTCTTTTGAGACTTTTTTTCTTTACCTGTGCTGCTGAGAAGTTTGTGGCCGACGCGAAAGGACACAGCCACCGCACCAGTGTTGGTGACCTTGATCGTGTGGCTATGAATATGGCTTTGGATAACGTAGCCAAAGTCCAGGACATGTTCGGGCAGCAGGACCCTGGGGATGGACAAAAGAGAGGAGAGGCTTGAAATAGAGGCTTAGATAACAAGAGTTTTGTTGAGTTTAAGGGATGTTCCGATACCATTTCACGACCAATAGATTAAGTATTGACTGATAAAGAGCAATACGTTTTTCAGTCATGTGTCATAGGGCTCTTGGGATCAGATTTTTGTCCAATCGGGCCGATGATTTAGGCATTTTGACCAATCTGGCCTGCGACCTGACATGATTTGGACACCCCTGATCTAAACATGCCTGAATCATGTCTATGGAACGCAGGGTACTGTATGCACGGTACCTTCTGAGCTTGTGCCACTTGTTGACCGAGCCCAGAGGTTCTTGGCTTTCCAGCATGACGCTCGTCACGGCGAGGGCATTTTCCTTGACGAGCCTTCTCTCAACCTCCATGTGAAGAAGCTCTTCATACTAGGGAGGGGCAGTGGCATATGAGAGAGAGGGAGAGAAGCAAACAAGAAGAGAGGGAGACAATAAGTAAAGCCTCGGTAGCACCTCAGTAAAGTCATTAGATGAGTGAACAACTTAAGTCAGGGGAGAGGGGAATTCTACAGGTAGAACAGACATGACAACCCACCAAGAATAGACAGACATACCACCCCCCTCATCTCCACGGTCCAAAATGTGGTGTCTTTTGCACTTTTCAATGTAAGGGAAGAGAATACCTAACAAGGCTGTTTTTGCACTGTGGAGAAGTCGGGATAGTCATACAACTGTCATACAACTGTCCGGGCGATCGAGGCTGAACGAAGGTTATGAGCAGAAAACAGGAGAAATTGGGAGGGCGTTATTGGCAGGAATGGGACTTGCTGAAAAAATACACAAAGAAGGGCAGCAGAGGAGGCCATTGCTGGCAGTAAAGAAGCCTGCCTTGTGGGAGGGGAAGAAGGGGAGCAGATGGACTGAAAGTGGAAAAGAAGCAAAGTAGCGTCTAGGTTTTCCATCTACAGATTGGAATAGGCCAAAACCCATAGTGATAAAAGCAGGTGTTTGTCGTCTGGAAGTACAAGCGATGCTAAGCTACTGACGCTGAGAATGCAGTTGTCCCTCGGCGCGGCTCCTCCTCGTCCTCCTTCTGTGGTGGAGAAATCATTCAGGTTCTCCCGCTGCGCCTCCACGGCCTCCATGGCCTCCGTGGCCTGCTGCAGCACCTTGGCATAGCGGTCCTCCGCTGCAGGGGAAGAGGGCCTTCATATAACTGCACCGATTTGAACTGTACGACCCCAGTTCATAAGTAAATCTTAAAAAGCATTTAAAATAGGCTTCAAATAGCCTATTTAGAGCCAACCAAACAGTGCTGCAGTGGATCTCAACAATGAAGAATCTTTTCATATTGGGGTCCCAGAGACTATACAGGCAGTCGGTGACCTAATGCGACTCAAATTGAGTGTCCTTGATATGAAAAAGGTTCACCGCTCTGCTCTTCACTGCTCTATTGTTTGTCTCAGGGTAAGAAAGACTGTGCTCTTGAACCTCCTATGGGCCAAGTTACATACTTAACAGAGGTTTGCATCAACCCAGGAAGACCTTAAGCACCATTCTCCGAAAATGTGAGAAATGTGTGAGACGGTGACTCGGTTTTAATTGGATTGATAGTCTTCCCAGTGTAACATTTTGAGAACGATGCTACTTCACAGGGACACTTGAGTTGAGTTTGTTCTTCCCGGGTATAAAGTGAAAGTATGTACTTTCACAAGCACACGAGTATGTTCTTTCTTTCTCTGTATCGATAGTGGGTGTGTTTTTAAGGGTGAGCGTACATAGTTCTCGAGGGAGGTCAAGGCGGATCCGAGGAAAAATCCCCTCCCCGCTCAGGGTGATCCTCTGGGGGGGCAGGTGAGACACCTGGAACTGGAAAATCTTGTGGAACACCTCGGGGACGCCCGGGAGGTAGAAAACACTCAGACGCTGCCTCCCACCGGCCTCCACATAGCCCTGGCACACACACGCACACACGCACGCACGCACGCATGCACGCATGCACACACACACACACACACACACACACACACACACAGACACACACACACACACACACACAGGGATACGGTTGAATGGAACATAGATGTACAACCACAAATTCAGACGATCCATTGAGACAAATTGACAAAAAGCAAACTGATAACACTCACTCTTCTGGGCAAAACAACGGGCTGTCCGGGCCTAAGCGTGGCGGGAAACGCCTTCTGTCCCTCCTCCTTCCCATCGCGCCTCTCTCCATTTGGACGATTCTCCTCATCCTCCCACTGTCTCTCGGCTCTCCTCCCCTCTACTCCCCCCTCTTCCTCTTCCTCCAACTCCGCCCCGCCCTCCTCCTGCCGCTGCTCCAGCAGGACGGTGAACCCAAAGCCCACCTTACCGCTGTTGGTCAGGGTCAGCTCCACCTCGGCCACGCAATCAAACATCTGAGGGAACGGAGAGAGGAGTGAGAGATTAATTGAGTTGAGTTGGAGTTCTAATTGTGTACATCTTGTAAGCAAGAAAACAGGCTAGATGGATAGATGGATGGATGGATGGATGGATGGATGGATGGATGGATAGATGGATTGATACATACATACATACATACATACATATATACATAGATTAATGTGGCAAAAAATGTGGCCTTTACTTGAAAATCTATGGGAGGAAAGTTTCAGGATTTCTCACTTAATGTGAAAAAACGCCATCCTCGACAACTGTACTGAGAGCAGAGAGAGAGCGAGAAAGAGAGAGAGAGAGAGAGAGAGAGAGAGAGAGAGAGAGAGAGAGAGAGAGAGAGAGAGAGAGAGAGATAGAAAGAGCAAGAGTAGTGCTGTAGACCAGACAGGAAGGTCAGAGAAAGGTTCTGCTGAATGGCTCATTTCGACCAAATCAGAAATCGATACGCCCTTGTTTTGAATATCAATGATAACAGCTCCCGACCTGCCCGTGTGCTAAAAGAGAAGTGAAGCAAAGTGTGAAAAGCCACACAGCGACATTTCAAAGTCAATACGCCTCCCTGTCCCCACACCGCCTTAGTGTGTATCACTTAACAAGTCTCTCTCCGGTGTCCTTCTGAAAGATGGCCCCGGCTGGGTAATGCTCGCATCCATACCACAGATACGGAATTGATGTCCCGTATCGCTTGTGGTAGAACATCAGAACAATAGATTTGGTAAAGAGAAGATCTTCACTGTACCTGCAGGCCGATGTCAAGGAAGGGAGGGTCCAGGCTGTAGCTGATGTCCGAGGCTTCTCCCCTGAGCGTCACATCGCACCTGGGCCCGTCCACTACATGGCACTGCGCCACCAAGTGGCCCCGCATGAAGGCGTGGCTGTAGAAGGTGAAGGTCACTTGCTGGCTGTCCCCGGGCTGCAGCTTCCCGTAGAGGGGACAGATGTCAAACATCTATAAAAGTAGAATGGGGAGAAGCAGGGGGTACAGAGGAGGCTGCTCAAAAATCCATTGTTTTCTTATACATTTCCTCCCTTAAAGGAATAGTTTGGGTCCGTTGGAAGTATATCCCTGATTTATATTAATTCCCACAGCATTCCCTCCAGCCTCCATCCCGGCTCCACCCCGCCATCAGGAGTTCAATGCAATTACTGGGGGACAAATCCACAATATGCATTCGGTGCAAAAACTCCCTCCATATTTTCCTCAAAGCTAACGTGATGACACAGCAGTCTGACGTTGCGTCAATTACTTATTTATTTTCGTGCGGCGAGCTACCCCCTCCTCATGTTTGTGCACACTAATCTTTTAGATGTGTAGTAAATACACTGGAGAAACAGCATCACACATTTGGGTGTAACACTAAAACAAAATTTGTGGCAGAGCAATGAAAATAGCGGCAGCAAACAGGGAATTTAGCAATAAAACCAAACTTTTTTCTCTATTCCTCAAATTTTTTAAGTCAGACTGCTGTGGCATCATGTTAGCCTCACCTGAAATGTGGAGTGAGTTTTTACACTAAATACAAATAGTGGATTGGTCCCCCATTCCTTGCATTGAACTCCTCATGGAGGAATGAAGATGTGCGTCCAGTTTGGAGAAAGGGCTGCGGGAATGAAACCTACATTATACATGGGGGTAAACTTAAACTATATATTTGAACGAAACTCAGAATAAACTCCATTAATGAAGAGGTGATCCATATCAGGCCCTCCTGTGCATTGGGACATTCCAGTGCCTCTCTTGCAAATACTTGATATTCTCGTGCTTTGATGCTTGAAAGCTTACTTGGAAGTTTGAAAAGAATAATCAGAATATATACATTCTACAGATTTAATAATCTTTAAAAAACATGGGTAATTTGTTTGCAGTGCCAAATTCCAGGGCAAGAAGAGAGGCTGTTGAACTAATAACAGACTGACTGAATTGTGTCCACCCACGGTAAGGTCGGAAGAGTGCGCCTGGTTTTCAACCAGCCTTGATCTGCACCCACACACGCTGCATCACTGTGGCAGTTCTGCCTACCACAAGCCACTCAAGCGGCGTTTCCATAGCCCTCCGGCACAGAAACACAGACGACGATGGGTTGTAGACACCAGATTATTGTAAAGAGGAGGCTCGGTGGAATCAGCCAGGAGCAGATGGAACATCTCTCCCGAGTGTGTGTGTAGATGGGGGTTTTAACCTGCTGCTCGTTAGCCCAACCAATGAGCAACAGGTATGCAGCCACCCTGACCCAATCACCTAGATCCAGGTCGGTTGTGGCTGCTCAAACCATCCTATCCACATACCACACCACAATCACCTATCAGGCATTATGGCCCGACCCGCTCTCTGAGGTCTGCAAATGAGCGGCGGCTGGTGGTGCCTCCACTGCATGGAATGAGTTCTCAATCCAGACTCCATTCATGCGTGGAGCCACAGTGGTGGAACAAGGTCCCCAGCTGGTGATGCTCTGCAGAGACTCACAACCTTTAAGAAACACCTGAAGACCCTGCTCTTTCAGGAACACCTTAATAGCTATGACTAACTATTGTGTGGATGTTGACTCAAATAGTTTTCAGTTGTTCTATTGACACGATGCACTAACCACATATGAGTACTTATCATATTGCCTATCATGATAAGCATTTGCACGCATATATCATAATACTAAAAACACAACATTTCTCATAACACATTCTGATTCCTTACAGCTATCTTGCACTTGTATCTGGTTGAATTTAGAAACCGGTGCTCAGGCACTTCAATTTGATGTCCAATGGTCAATGTACCATTGGACAAAAGCATCTGCTAAATTAATAAATCTGAATGTAAATGTAATGGAAGAGGTGTAAGAGTCCATTTCGATGCCAGACAAGGATTGCAGGATGCTCCCTTAGGGCCCGTCGCTCCCTTTTGAACTATTGGCCATAAACGAGAGCCCTTCGGAGCTGCAATTATAGTAGAATAGATTAGAAGTCACCCAACCATACCTCTTCCACACCAGGAGGCTCTTTGGGAGAACCCCTCCCTTCTTTGGTCTCAAACTCCGGGTCTCTCTTCTCCTCGTCCTCCTCATCCTTCGCAGACAGTTTGAAAACCTCGCTACACCAGGGACAAAGCAAAGGAGCAGATTTGCAGTCAGCCATTGCACCTAGAAACAAGAAGGATTTTACCCGTCTCTTCACCCCTATTCACTAAATCTAACATGAGATGACGTAGCACTTCCATCCTCCCAGTAACGCATATGATATGACAAAGATGAAAGCAGCAAAATAGACAAAATAAACATGTATCAATATTAAAGAAAGTACAATGTGAACCCCTCAAAAGAAAACTTGGACTCTCATTCCCACTGCCTCCTCCCTTTCTCTTCCCGGTGGGGTTGTCCTGCATGCATCCATCAAGTTAATTAAACAGGGTGATCCATAATTAAGAGGAATTTTAATAGGCAAACGTCTGGAAACAGGTCAGAGCAGAAAAACACTGGATAAACATGGAGTTTTTATTTATTTATTTAGTATTTTTTTATTTTGCGATTGAAGCATTTCACAGTCATGTTGGACAGAGATACTGTACAGCAAAAATAGATGATGAGCCAGATAAACTTGCCAATTCTTGTGTGCATGAGAAACATTTTGAAACTGTGCTTCTAAACCGTAAGTATCTGGGCTTGTCGAATAGTTAGACACTATATATTAAATCAATAAATATAGATATATAAATAGAAACAGTGCTTCCAGTACATTAGTCGCAACTAGCTTTAGTCCAGGATCAGTTTTAATTTGTAAATACCTGTTTATATACACCGATCACTGACAGGTGAAATGAATAACATTGCTCATCTCCTTCCAATGGCACTTGTCATGGGGTGGGATATATTAGGCAGCAAGTGAAGGGGGCAGTGGCAGGAGGGGCAGGAGATAGACCAAGTCATCTAGTAATTGGAAGGTTGCTGGTTCGATCCCCGGCTCCTTCTGGTAGCGTGCTGATGTGTCCTTGAGCAAGACACTTAACCCCCTAACTGCTCCCCAGGCGCCTCTATTTGGCGGCCCACTGCTCCTAGATAAGACAGTTACTAGGATGGGCTAATGCAGAGAAATTGCAAATTTCCCAGTTGTGGGACTAATAAAGGTATATTTAAAAAAAAAACAGTCTTGAACAGTTCTTGAAGTTGATTTGTTGGAAGCAGGAAAAATGGGCAAGCGTAAGGATCTGAGCCACTTTGACAAGGGTCAAATGGTGATGGCTAGATGACAGGTTTAGAGCTTTTCCTAAACAGGTCTTGTGGGGTGTTCCCAGTTTGCAGTCGTTCGTACCTACCAAAAGTGGTCCAAGGAAGGACAACCAGTGAACCAGCGACAGGGTCATGGGCACCCAAGGCTCATTGATGCATGTGGGGAACAAAGTCTAGCCCATCTGGTCCAATCCCATAGAAGAAGCTGAAAAAGTGAATGCTGCTGTGAGAGAGAGGTGTCAGAACACAGTGCATCACACTACGCTGACCCCTGACCCCCTGACCTACACTTGGCACATGAGAACTGGACCATGGAGCAATGGAAGAAGGTGGTCTGGTCTGATGAATCACATTTTCTTCTAAATCATGTGGATGGCCGGGGTTAGGGTCCAATGGAGCATCTGTGAGATGTGCTGGAACAACCAGCCCGATCCATGGGGGCCCCACCTCCCAACTTCCAGGACTTAAAGGATCTGCTGCTAACGTCTTGGTGCCAGATACCACAGGACACCTTCAGAGGTCTTGTGGAGTCCATGCCTCCACGGGTCAGAGCTGTTTTGGTGGCACGAGGGGAAGATACACAATATTAGTGGTTATAAGTGCTAGTTTTAATGTTGCGGCTGATCGGTGTATAATGTATGATGATAGGTGGAGAAACTGAACAAGTAAGTCAGTAATAAGTCAATAAGGGGTTTTCATCATTTCGCCACATGGTGTGTTATTGCTGTTAAACAGTTAACAAATTAACAATTTGAATGTATATGTGTGTGCGCATGGAAGTGGTGTGCAGAAGTACTTGCGAAAGTCCTATCTTTTATTTTGTTCGTCAACTGGCCAGCAGGGGGCAGTGTGGTATGGTCAGACCTATGTGGCACGAGCCAGTGTTGAGGGATTTTATTTTTTATTTTTTGTTTCCAAATTTGAGGGTCAGGGCCTGCCATTTGACTTTGAGAGGATGGAAACACATTAAAGGGGAAGCGATAAAAATATAAACTGAAGCCAAAATACAACATGTAACTTAATACCTGTACAATCAACAAGCCTGCCGTTTTTGGGATTTGGTTGAATTGAGTACAAGAGGCTATAAAAGACGTTTAAGATATATATATATATATATATATATATATTAGGAAAAGGGTAAGAAAAACCCACTGGTGGGGGTGGAGGAACAGATGGTGAAACAGCAGATGATGAGTCTGCAAGAACACACCTCATAACGGATACATCTTACTCTGACTTTGTCAAACTAAAAGAGACAAGGCAACTCTCTCTCTCTCTCTCTCTCTCTTTCTCTCTCTCTCTCTCTCTCTTGGTTTCATGCATCTCCCTCATACTCTCTCCCTCATTCAATATGCATATCTGTGTGTATGCATGTACGTGCATTTTACAGCATTCAATCTTACAAAAAATCCTCAGATCAAAGACACTCCCTCTTCATATGTCAGCAAATGTGTGTGTGTGTGTGTGTGTGTGTGTGTGTGTGTGTGTGCGCGCGCGCGTTTGTGCGTCTGTGTGTGTGTTTGCGCATGCATGTGCGAGGGAGAGTTTTACACGGTAGAATTTGATCACAACAGTAGATATCTGCTAATGGGATTCCTGATTGTCTGTGTGTGTGTGTGTGTGAGAGTTTGTGTGTTTGTGTCTCTTCTCATTTTGTGTCTTTCTGTCTTACAGAGAGAGAGAGAGAGAGAGAGAGAGAGAGAGCGAGAGTGAAAAAGAGAGAGAGAGTGAAAGAGACAGCCCAGAGAGAGATAGCATACATTGTTTCCCAGCGCTGACAGATCAAACCGGCTCCACTGGACTTATCTTTGTGATAAATGTGTGAATCCGTGAGTCCGGGCTTCTCTAATGGCTGCCAGCACGTGAGAGCACACACGGCATCTACTCATCTGTTCCTCCCCTCAGAACTCGTGTTACTTTTATAACTGTGGCTCAAAACTCCCCTCCATTGTACGTATCAGCATTGCCTCAAACACATCCCCACAACACCACCTCACCTATCAGAGTCTGGCTCGGCGCGGGGGTCCGTTGACTTGGACCAATTGGGCTCTCCTGTCGCCCCGTCATCGCCGCCAGGCTCCGTCTTCTCAGCAAAGCTGCCGTAAGAATGAAAGCGCATGCATTAAAAATGACCCGGCCACTCTAACCCTAACCGAATCTGTACACGCAGAAATGCGGAAGAAAAAAAGAACCATTAAACATTTAGCCTTTTCTATGGAGAAACTCATGGAAAGCTGTCATTTCCTACCCCTGAGATACGAAGCGTTGTGTGTTGGAAGGTGCTCCGTCAAATGAGTTTTTCTGCAACGGCTCAGTCATGTGTATGGTAATGAGATATTAGTATCGACGATATGACTGTATTACCGTTTACATGGCAAAACCACTGAATTAATAAAAGTTGAAGGTGTCCCTCCAGGTCCCTCCATTAATCACAACGTTTGATTTGTAACCGCTGTATGAAATATAGATTTGGTACCCACCCTTAACGACACAAAAGTCCATTTTGAAGTTTAATAGCACGCAGACCTTAATGCCTATGTGCTGTGGGCCTGCAACACACACAGGTTTCGCCTGAAGGTCGGATTAAAAGATTTAAAATCAAAACACGAAGGAAAAATGTTCAGATCTCAGATTTAGCCTCATTGTAGCCCGCAGGCCAAGTCCTTTACTCGGTAAACAAACTTATTCTCCAAACTATGTTCTCCAAAAAATGCTGCCCGCAGTGAGTCGTCGGTCAATCTCAAGCGATCGCAAATCACCAATCCAAATCATCAGGCGAAAAACGGTCGCTGGAGGGGTTGTCATGCGGAGCAGGTGAAATAAGTAGAAGCTTTCTATTTTCCTTTTTTTGGTGGCTGGGGGGCGGGGGGTGGAGGAGGAAGTGATTTGGATGTATTGTGCGGCCTTTGTATCTCTTCCCGGGACAGGAAGAAAAGGAATAAGCTGTATAAAAAATTTCCCTGAGCTTTAATTACTGATAGCGATGTAATTAGCTGAGCCGGGCCAGACCTTGTGTGTGTGTGTGTGTGTGTGTGTGTGTCTGTGTGTGTGTGTGTGTGTGCGTGCGTGCGCGTGTGTGTGCGAGTGTGTCTTTGCACACTCGGCCACTTTGGTGTAAGCATGACACACAACAGTAAAGGGAGATGGATTGATGGTGGTGTTGGGGGGTGGTCATTATTTAATTAGAAGGATGGCCTGTGGGACGTAGCGCTAGTGCGGGGAGGCGGGGGAATCACAAACCGAGAAGCCCAGAACGGACAGCGAGAAGCGCAATGAGGAGAGAAAAGAAAGAAAAGAGAGAGGAAAGCCGGCTGATAAGGATTAGGTGAAAACCCAGAAGCGCTGGGGGGAAAAGAAACAGAGGGAGAGAGAGGACAGAGGGGGAGGTGGCGGGAGGAGAGAGAGAGCGAGAGAGAGAGATAGAGAGAGAGAGAGAGAGAGAGAGAGGGAAGAGAAAGCAGGAAGATAAATGGGTGGAGGAAAAGGTTGAGATGACCAACTAGAAGGAGATGGAAAGGGTCACAAACATGCAGAGAATAGCAGGTGAAAAGGAGGTAGGCGATAAGAGAAGAGAGAGGAGTGGAGGGGGGCGGTGATAAATGATTTAGATTTTTCTTGCGGGTCCAGGGCCACGGAAAGGACCCATATACTGGCTTATAGTGTGTGTTTACCGAGCTTTTTTTATTTTTTATTTTCTTGCAGAGCCAAAGGGAGTGGAGCGAGGCAGGCTGTTATGTGTTCAAAGCACCAAATCAGTAGATCTCCCTTCCCCAGCGAGCGCGGAGCGGGTTTGGAGGCCGATCCAGAACATTAAAGCTGCAGCTGCTGCCCCCGACTCAGCAAATTGCACCATTTAAATTGGGAAGCTACGCGCCATGCTGCCGTACGTACAGTATATAAAATACTCAAGATCTTATGGTTTCTAATAAAAACGACATTCTCATAAAAATGGACAAGGGGATGAAGGGCTGAAGAGAGGTTTGTAACATAACATATCTTGAAGTAGTGGCACGGGCTGGCAAATGAAAATGGAAGTTTCACGAGCCGGGAAAGTCGTGGCCAACTGCATAATGGTTTACCGTCTTAAGGGGAAACGGTACATATACAAAAGTAAATGAATTCCTCCGATTCATAAATGACGTCACGCGCCGTTGATGCTCAAACCAATACAGTCCTTGGACTAAAAAGTCTGGGTGGATCAGAGCAACGCCTCTCGAAGGTCCGACGTCAACTTAGAATCACTTTTTAGCCAAGGCTCAAACCAAATACGAGTTGTGTGGCAGATCTACACGGGCCTCTGAGCAGGCTTTTTTGCTGTTTTGTTTCTTTAACGAGTTTGCTTATCATAGAAAATGTTCATTCAATTTTTATTGCTGCCATTTCTAGAGGTGATGCGGCTGTTGTATTTCAGTAATAGATTTGAAGGCACTTGGTAAAGCAGTTGGCACATAATACACATGGCATTAAAACCGTCATTACCCAGTTAGTGTTTGCTGGCGACAGCTGGCTACACTGTCATAGTAGACCAGTCTAGCATCGCTGCATCATGATATATTCGGGCCATTTTGTCAGGGTAAAAGGCTCCGGTACAGTTCATGCGACAATGACAAAAGGACGCTGGCGAACCCCAGACAGAAGTGTGTGTACTGTACTGTCCTGTACTGCCTGTCAATCTCTACGCAGGCTGGCGAAGCAAACCTTTATCAGTGCCATTCGTAGTTTGCCGACCTGCCCCTGTCACCTTTGAGATTGTGAGTGTGAGTTCATGGAGAGTTTGAACAGTAGGATTTGTACAATTTGGGTGAGAACTGAGAAAGATTCATTTAGGGCGGGAGTGTACTGATTAACCATTTACAATGTGTGTGTGTGTGTATGGGAGACGCCACCCTGCAAACAAGCCATGTCCATGTACAATGTAGAAGGAAAACTCTGGGAGATTTGAGACAAACTTTGCTGAAATTAAATAAAATTATATCTATCATATTGATGTGGAGGAACAATAAGTGAGTGGCCTTCAGCCTGCTCCCTTACCTAGGATCATATCGCATTCCTGTGAGCTACGGGCGAAATTAAGGCGTTTAAAAGCAACCTTGTGGAACTTGTACAAGGATACCCTTATCTGTGCGATGTAGCGAGAAGGGATTTTAAAGACGGTGAAATGTCCAACAACTCCCAGAGAGAAATTGCCCAGAAGTCGGTGTTAAATAAGTAAGTAAGACAGACCTGATAGCGTGCTGTGCCTGGTCCACCAGGAAGGCCCATTGGTAGGACACCGGCATCAGGGAGATGTTGGTGATGGTGACTTCCCTCTTGGTCTCGCTGCCGTTGAGCACGCAGCCAAAGTCCAGGTCGGTGGTGGAGAAGTGGAGGTTGGGGAAACGGAACTCTGCGTGCAGCGCCACCATGTCCTGCTGGGGGTGCTCCTTGTAGCGCACCTGGAGAACCTGGCAGAGGTTGTAAAATTAAGATTGTAAAAATATTATGTCTGAAAGAAGTGTATTGGCACTGGAAAAGTGATGCCAAAAAAAACAAAAAAAAACAAAAGCAAGAAGGGATTTGCAAAAACAAAGGGGGCATTGGTTCACTGGTACCTCATCCAGCACTTGCAACCATTTGTCATGGCAGTGGGCGGAGTTGAAGTGTACCCAAACTTCCACCTCTGCCCCGTTACCTAAGATCATGACCTGGAGAGACAAAGATAAATGTCAGTATTTCAAACGCTACCGGGTCTGCACATCTCTGTCACGTTTTAAATGAGGACATAATTCTCATTAGGGGACACCGGATGGTGCAGCACATTGCCTATGACGACCTCTAATAAGCAGATGAGCATTAGCGATCCTTTGTTATTTGATCCTAGGTTTACTTCCTGGTGTAAGGACTTTCTACCGCTCAACAACTCCATCTCCAAAACTAAAGAACACCCCCACACACACACACACACACACACACACACACACACACACACACACACACACACACACACACACACACACACACACACACACACACACAGACACACACACACAGACACACACACACGCCTGAGCCAACTGCGAGACACAGTAGAACTGTTGGACAGCAGGCAGTACCTGGGAGTAACACCGGACACCAAACTCACTTTCAGTGAGCAAAACACAGACGCCCACAACGCTGCCAAAGGAGCCTCAATAATCCGGAGGCTTAAAAACCCGTCGGCTCAGCCCCGTCTCCTCCTGCTCTTATATCGCAGCATCCTTGTTCCTCTTCTACTGCTCCATCTGTTCTTTCCATTTCATTTCTCCAAAACAGGACGCACCGCATGTCAGACCGTCCGTTCCACACCACGTCTAACCTATCTCGATTTACTGCAGCCGCCCAGAGACAGACTCATCGCACGCCCACGTTATCTCACATGCCCCCGATTGCCCGCTTAATCCATGGGCAATTACAAGAAGACCACCGAAATCAACACGATTTAGTTGTTGTGTAACCCGCCGTGCCTCGTCCTCTTCACTGCATTCTGTAATTCAAAATGCGACGGCTCTTTACACATTGACGGGCCTCACACTTTCAGATTATGAAAACGCCGCCCTCCGTGCAACCTAAATCATCAAAACGCGAATGTAAGACTAAGGAGAAAAGATGGATCTGTGGGCGTGTTTTAATGTTTTGGCCTGTATCATCTCCGTCAGGTAACTTGTAAGAAGTTGCAACCACAGAACTCTTGTAGTTTTTACATGGCTGGAAATCCTTGAATAAAACTTTCCACACTCCACCCTCCCCCAACTTTCCACCCTCCTCAGGCTCAGGTTAATCCCGGGCGGAGAACCTTTGAAGCCAGAGAAGAACATAATCAATAGTGAGAGGTGGAGCAACGGCACTAAATTATATGGCGGGTGATGGTGAGCCAAGATCCATAATTCCATTTCTATTGATGATGCCAAGCCAACTGATTGAATCCAGCACGGTGGCACGGAGTTCAGAAGCGAAGATGGAGCGAGTCGCTGCGTGGGTTTGTTTTGATTTGGGAGACGGACGTCCTCTCCCGACGGTCCGTTTGGGAGATGCATTACGCGTCTCCAGTTCCCCTACACTATTTACCGCATGACGGCTGTTGAAGATGATCTTTTCCTTTGACGTTTGACATTTCCAAAGTTACGCTGGTTCAGTTGGAATTCGGCTCTTTTGGTTGCTTTGTTTGTTTAGTTTTATTTTAGCTAACCACACGGCTCTGTGGAATACTTGTTGATTTTTGATTGGTCAATAGTGGCAATCAGTGCTCAATTATTTCTGAATAATGACCACTTTTTGTTGATAATGATCATTGTCACGGGCAACCACTTCCCCACTTCTCTGGTTTTACGTCCCTTGTTTCACGCGGCCTACATGCTAATGCTAATGCTAGTTAGGCACACCATTTTGTGATGCTATGCGGATGTGTCCAATTTCCCACTAATACCAGAAAAGGTTAGACATTATCTAGGGCAGGGGTCTCAAACTCAACTTACCTGGGGGCCGCTGGAGGTAGAGTCTGGGTGAGGCTGGGCCGCATCAAGTATTCCACAAAGAAAGGGTTTCAAGTATTCCAAAAAAAAGTACAACTTCTTTTCCCTTTCCTTTTGCAACACTGTGCTGTCTTTATTAGGTCACTGATTACTCTTGTTGAGTCCCCCCACTTCCTCAGTTATCTTTACCTTGCACTGGGTGACAGGATATATTTTCCTTCCATTTAGTGTCACTCCGGAATCACGTTTCAACCAAGTGACTAACGCGTTGGCTAACTTGTCAACAAACACCACCGGAAGCTGTTACGAGCCTGAGCTATGGTAGCCCATGAGTGATAAAAAATATATAAGCACTAGCACTAAACTTTAATGTCAAGTAGGGGGCCACAAAATAACGTCCCCTGATCTAGGGTTAGGGTTTTTTGGAGAGCGAAGTGGTTGTTCGCTGCATTGTTGTGGACTATTTTTCTTAGTGGAAGCACATTTAAAAAACAACAGCTTTTCCTTCCTCTTCCTTTTTTACCAATTTCTTTTGAATCAGGGTGGCTGCCATAAGACAACCACACTATCATTGTTATTTGTGGATTACTCCACCTTTGTTGTGGTAGTGTCGGGGTCGCCTTGAGCCCCACACAGAGAGAAGGGCTCCACCACGGACAGCTCCATGGACAGGGGCAGGGGGGAGACGTTTCTCAGCACCAGCTTCTGGCGGAACACCTTCGGAGTCTCTCCGGCGACCTGGCAGACACACGCCGCCCCCAGTTTTTCCAAAGTTAGTTTAATCACATTCATCATTGATACAGTACCAGCAGCAGATAGACAGAAAATCTGCCCGATCGACTTAGACCATAGCAACTCCCCGCCGATGATATCCTCCTTTAAATGGAGCATACCAGTGTCAAGTTAAGTGTTAGCCTGTTTACTAGACAACACACACATTTCACATCACCCCCTGACCGTTGTCCTGATGACAGCTTTTTTTTGTTTTTTTTTCATAGAGAGGGTGAGACGTATAGAGGTACGGTCCTTTACCCGCGACGACAATTCCCCACCTTCTCGGTGTAGAAGTTGAGCTGCTTGCTGGAGATCCTGAGCACGGGCGCCACAAAGCGGCAGCTCACATCCACAGTCATGATGCGGTCGTAAGAGCCCTGTAGACCCAGGATGGCAAGGCACACCAGGCGCTCATGCACCACCTAGGCATCCAAGAATGTACGTCTCCATTTTTAACATTTTCCAATTAAATGTAATATACCTTTTACTGCCACCGCATGTTTAGGCGGAACAAAGCAGGGAATCCATTACAAGCTCATAGAGATACACAAAAAAAACATACTGATAATCAATTTTTACACGGCTCTTTGGAATACTTGATTCTGAGTGGTCAATAGTGGCCTTCAGCAGTTTATTTCTGAATATTGACAGCTACTCTCTTCATAATGAACGTCTTCACGGGCAACCACTTCTCTCCATGCTAATGCTAACACTAGCTAGTGGTGAGATCTTGTGATGCTACAGTACATAGAAACTACAATCAATACAACCCTAGCCCTAACCTGAGGAGATTAATGCAGATATGTCCCATTTCACGTTTCACCAACAGTGAATACCTTTTTTTTTGTTTTGTTTTATTAGTATTTTTGTAGGCCGAATAGTTGACTAGTTAGCTACATTGTTGTGGATTGTTTTTCCTGGCGGAAGCTCTTAAACCGGAAATATTAGTCATAAAATCCTTTCAAATCAATATTCCATCTTAATGTATTATTTTATGTAGTACTGTAAGTGTAATAAGCAGGATAATGTGCAGCTGGCCGGTCATTATCGCAAAATAACCCCCTTTGTGGTCGTTTTGTGGGGGTTTTCTTTCCGTTTTTTAAAAATCTTTTTGTGTGTTTTATGAATTTTGTATCTGTTTTAACTATTGAAACTTGCAAGTTTTACAACCCCTAAATGTATTTTTGGATCCAAATACGTTTAACCTCTGTTTGATCAGTGACAGTTCCATTGTGAGTTTTTGCTGCCAGACTGGATGATGTTAAAGGTTTACAAAACATTCATTTGAATTAGGTGCCTTGTGCCTAAAATTGACTTACTTCGTGGGTGGGTTGTCCGACACAAGCCTCAAATCATTACACTCTCTGAACCATGGATCGAGAGTAATATCTCAGATAATGAAATATATCTCACAAACTATGTTCCATACAGGTCTGATAGGTGCTCCAGGGGTGGAGGTGTGGCTATATAGATCCTGGGGTTGCCTGCACTCCATGCATAGGCACACCACCCCTGCCAGACAATTTGCAGTATTTTCAAATCCCCCCGTCAGGATTTGGCACAGCACCGGCGCAGCCCCTCCAAGGATTTCCTTACAATTTAACATTTTAATTTAACACTTTAAATCAAAATCACAGCTGTACGTCAATTATTCTTGGTTTTATATTTATTTAAATCTGATAATTCGTAAAACAGGTAGAGCAGTGGTGTAAATTCGCAATGACTCCAATGGAGACCCCAACTCCGCTGAGGCACAGATTTACTTTACCACATGGATCAGACGCAAAACAAGGACAAATTGCACTCAGCAGCAAAACTTTATGGGCGTGTTTGCGCAATATCTTTTGCGAATTGAACGCTAAAATGGCGCAGATAGCGCGTGCAATTGATACGCAATTCATGGTGTTATTAGCGACTGCAATCCATTCTTTGTGAATTCGCCCTTGAGTTCAGTGATGTTGTGGACAAACCTGCTCCTTGGAAAACTGCTGAGGTCAAGGGTAAACATCTCACTTGGATCAGCCCCCGAACTTATTAGTCTCTTTAGGCAGAGGGATAAAGCATCGGCAAAATTCGTCAGACAATCGATAATGCTCATTGGGAAGTATAAAGGCAGCTGCAAAATATGAGCAAGATGAAAACCCATAATGCAAATCTGGCTTTTATAGGGAATCTCTTACTTGTGATTTTAAGAACCCCGAGCAATTCTGGCAGCATTCAATCAGTTCTCCTCTGTCTGTTCTGTCTTATTACCTGACCCTAACCCAACTACTGGCAGTCCATGTAATGTTTCACCTCACTGCGATTATTTTTCTTTTGGGAATGCCATTGATGATTTAAATGTGAACATTGGTGCTGGACTTGATGGTTGAGAAAACTAGCTTTATATTCTTTCTTATGTATGTATCCACTTGCTGATTTATTCAACCTTTCTTTGGCTACATGTGAGTTACCAGCTATCTGGAAATGTGCAAGCATTACTCCACTCCATGAAGGTGATGCGATGTACTTGATCTTAACAATTATACCATTCTTTGTTCTATTGCTTAAGTCTTCAAAAAATGTATTTATAATCATCTTTCACATTATCTCAGTTTTAAAAATATCCTATCACCATTTCAATCTGGTTTCAGGCCTAACCACTCCACAACTACCGCCCTACTTAAATTCACCAAATGTGTTCCCTGCTGCAGATAATGGTGAGCTCACAAGTGCAATTTTTATTGATTTAACTAAAGTTTGGATATTGTTGCCACTCTATGCCACAGCCTTTCTGAAAATGCAGTTCTGTGGTTCAATTCATACCTTCATAACAGAAAACAATGGGTCGTCTTACAAGGGAATGAATCTGATCTGTTGATTCGACAAAGAGGTATGCCCCAAGGTTCAACACTGGGACCTCTTTTCTTCTCTGTTGATGTAAACAATTTACCATCAATTATCAATGACTGTTATATTCAACCATATGCTGATGACACTGTTATTTACACATCCAAACCTGATCTTCCCAAAATTCAAAGCTTCTCTTCAATCTCTTACAAGATTGGCTTTCACATAATAAATTACTGCTCAACAAAAAAAAAAAATTCTATATTATGATCTTTGGTACCAGACCCAAACTTAAATCCATGCCTGGTTCTTGTATAATAACCACTACTGATGGCACTCATTTTCATAAAGTTGATCATTTTAAATATTTTGGCTTGATTCCGAACTCTCATTCAAATCTCACATTGACCATGCCTTACAAAAGGTCAACTTTGGAATCAATGTTTTACATCGATCTTTAAACTGCTTTACAAACAGTGTTCCGGAGAAACCTGCCTTTCAACTTTTTCTTCAGATTCTTGGCAATTGTGATGTTGCCCATCAAAACGCATCAAAGTCGGACCTTGATCCGCTGAACACAGCATATGTCAGGACGACAGATTTGTCCTTGGATGTCCTTTGCTCACCATACATTTAAATGACCATCCCTAATTGTAAGAAGACACATTCAGTGGCTCCAACTTACCAAATTATCAAGTTAGGCACTCTGCTCAAGTGCTCAGCTATATTTCTCTGTACCTCATGCTAAGAAAACATTTGGCTGAACAATTTACCTGTCAAAATTACATACATTTCATCCCTTTGTATGTTTAAGCTTGGACTGTCTTCTTACTTTGCAATTGACTGCTCTTGTCATCAATGAAGGCTACTGTTTATTATATATCTAGTGATCCACTCCCACTCCCACTTTTTTATTATTGGCAACTCTTGCAACCTTGTGGTTTTAATTTTTTCAATGTTTTCATTAATTCATATATGTGGTTTGTTTTTGTTTGTTGCTGTGTTCACTCCTTTGTTGTATGTAGTGTTTGGTGTTTGTGCTAAATGTTGGGACCTTCTCGAAAACGAGATGGTACATCTCAAGGAGTTTATCATCATAAATAAATTTGAGCACACATTCAGAGTGATACAAGACCCTGATCACCCTGACGCGGGTTATTTTGCGATAATGACCGGCTGGCTGCACATTATCCCTTACTTGAAATAACTACAAGTGCAATGTAGTGTAAACCACTTTAGAATGGTAAGTTGTGAAATTGCGTAATTCCTAGCTAATTGGACTAAATGTCTGAAAAATGTCTATTATCCACAAATTGAATGAATCAATTTTTCCCCTGGCCAATTTGTACTTACAGGTCATATTTTTGGGGGGAAATCTAAGGTGAAGCTGTTTAATTGAGTTTTCCCATAAAATGTAATTATAGAATTCTACTCATGAATTTCGCTAGGCAACAAAGTAAAAGAAGTGCTACACGTGACGAAACACAGCTGCCTCACCTTGGGGGTGTCAGACGATCCTGACAGCACCATGTCGACGGAGCAGCCGGGGAAAAGCTCGGCGCGAGAGGGGCTGAGGGTGAACACGGGCCTGTCCTTGGCGGAGGAAACCAGGGACGAGCGGCCGGGCGCCTTCCTCTGCCTGGAGGCGGCGATGGGCGGCAGGAACGCTCGCTCCAAGCCGTTTTCCACCCTGGCGCTTTTCCCAGAGGAGCGCGAGGGGAAGAGGGGGGAGTCGTCATTGGCCCAGTACATCCGGTGCTGCCTCTGTCCGAGGTTTGTCAGCGTGAAATGGTACTGGCAGGGCCCTTGACTTTAGACATTAAAAAAATTATGAGAAAAACAAATAAACAACTTCTTATCAAAGTACAAATATGGTACAAATATGGTCACGGAACCCTGTAATTCAAATCCATACTAATCCTCACAACTAATTCTATCTGCAATGTGTTCGCCATTCTCACTGGAAGTTGGATGAGATGTCGTCATTTTGTATGCTTTCACGCAAAACACCTTTTCACACTTTCATACTGATTCTACCTGAAGTGTGTTCCCAGATCCAGGCTGGGGCTGAAGGGGAGGTTGCTGACAATGGTGGTGCCAGTGCCGATGGCGGTCAGAGCCACGGTCTCCGTCTGACTGTCCTGGATGGCCACTTGCAGCTTGTCCTCGAAGGGAACCGTGTCCTTCAAGTGCGCAATCAGCCTGAGCTCCAGTTGGCCCTCGGGAGCCACCTGTCCCTCGCTGGGCTCCACACGCCACGGGGACCTGCCATGAACCTGGAATGGAAAAAAGGAGCATAAGTTAGTGCCTTTACCTCAAACAGAATGATACAATATTCCCAGATTTTTTTTTGGTTCACACAGCAGGGGACACAGTGAAATCAAGACAACTAATGCATGAGAGGGACTGGACCTAAATGGAAAACAGCTGAAAACATTGAAACAAAAAATACAATAAAATGGACAGAGAGGGTGTTTCAATTTCTGAATCAATTTAACTGATTGTTATATCAATACTTTGTTTGGAAGCTATACAATAATTTCCTGCTTCCATTTAATACACTACCTGAGGTGGCACCAGAGTAAAAAAAATATTAATTTCAGTATTTTTTTAAATTATTTTGAAACACAGCACTTTATTTATTGTTTTAGCTAGAATTGTACTTTTTTTTTTAAACACAATGTGTTATTGAAGTGTTAGGTAATTTCAGTAATTTTATATATCTTTATATGTTTTTCTCATAATCCCATACAATACTCAAGTTCAGCGAAATGATGTCAGAAGCAGAAAGAACATTGTTCAGAAGCAGTGACACCTTGATCGCAGTAAATCAATTGAATCCCCCCAAAAAACAAGAAAAATCTAAAAGGATCGTACTGATCTCTGAGCGCGTGTGTGATGTGTAAGGCATTGGTATGCATAAAAATGGGGCGCGTGCCAGATCTAGTCAATAATCCTTTTCCCATCTCTGCAGATTACCAATCAATTATATTTATTTTAAATAAGAGCCCATCTAATGAGAAAACAATTCTTTAAGAGTTCCTCTCCATTTCCATTTAGCTCAGCAGATCAGTTCACTTTGCTGTATACATACGTCTGAGCAAGCAGCGGTTTGGGATTACAATCAATGTCCTATATGGCACAGCTGCCCGCTGATGGATGACTCCAACATAAACTTTTTAATTGGGACTCGCATGCTTTGCATCTGCAGAGAGCTTCACTATGAATAAGAATAGCGGTGGGGTCAATTCCGGATCGATAGGGAGTCACTTCTTCATTTACATTCTGAAAATTTTGTTTTGTACCGATCAAGCTATTGGCCAGACCAGAGATAATAGAGCAAACTGACCACACATTGTCTTATCAGGTGTAGTAGTCAGTTTCTATTCTATTGAAGGAAAAACAATCTTTAATTTAGATTGACTCTAGATTTGGTTCATTCATTCTATTTAAAAAATAAATAAATAATTGTATGCACAGGCCAAAACTCCTTACACCAGCAGCTGCTGAGCCATCAATTTCTCAGCGTCTTTGCGCGGTGGCACGTTGGAGGAGCTGGTGAAAACTGACTCGGTCGATACTCGAGGGTTCACAGGACTGGGGGGGGGGGCGGCTCAGAGGGGCAAAGACGACAGGAGATCCCAATAATCGCGGCAGAAACTCGCCACATCTACCGCCACCACATCGCAGCCTTTCTTAGCATTGATCGCTTCCCAGACGAGGCGTCTCGAAATGACCTCCCCCATATCCATGCTGCACTGCTCCTGCTGCTCCTGCTGCTGCTGCTGCTGCTGCTGCTGCTGCTGCTGGTGCAGTGGAAGCTACCCACTGCCAAATCCCCTGCTCAAACATTTTAATGTAGAAAAGAGGAGAAAATAATCAAATCCCAATGTCTCAACTTATTCGCTGTTGACATAAACGTTTTGAGATTTGCTGCGTTACTGTAGGAAATAAGTGCGATTGATATATAGGCAACACCTCCACTGCAGGTCCAATGCAGAGCGGCATTTTCACAGGTAAAATAAGACAAAAATAATGTATCTAATTGCCAGGTGAGCTGAAATCAGAAAGCTCAGCTTAGCTCTCAGGAGCAGGCATGTATAAAATTTCAATGACAGGAGGGTAGCGCGGGGGTCTCTACGACAATATCCCTCCTCGCCCATCTCGAGGCATCGGGTCTCTTTGGCGTGACTCGCTGCCAGGCCATCGAGCGGAATGTGAAGTAATTCGAGGAGATTCTGCATTGATTGACGCTTGAGAACACAAGGGGAGAGAGAAGAGAAGCTCTGCTCCTTTTGAAATGCCGCGAGTGCTGTCGAGCCTCAGGAGAGATGAGAGGAGGACGGGGTCACACATCTGCCCGTATCACCGGGAAGACCTTGTGTGTGTGTGTGTGTGTGATAGAGAGAGAGAGAGTGAGAGAGAGAGAGAGATTGAGCAGCGAGTGAGAGAAACTGCCTGAATGAGCTTTGTGTGCATGTGGTACTGTCAATGTCAGCTTACGCAGTTTTCCTGTATTCATATATTATATTATTTTATATATTTCATAAATCCAGTATTGTTAGAGTGTTCAAATATAAATTGGAGCAAAATCCATTATGTTCTAAAACCTTGCTCTCTCAATCATGAAAATAGAACCAATTCAGACAAAAATCAAATAAGGGTTGGGAACTCGGGTGTCCCAGTATACAACTTCTCACAGACGCAGTACGTCTGACTCACTGTGGACACTATTTGGGTCATGGATTTGAATAATCTCACTCATTTAAATCCCATAATTTTTACCAACAGGGATATAGAGGAATGCTCAGTGGCTTTTGTTTTGAAAAGCTACTTTTATGCAAAAACATACTTATTGCTTCTAACATTTTTGAGACCACATTGAGACCAAGGACAGATTCAGCTTGTTAATATGAACGCTTCTTCAGCAGCCTACTATAAAGAAATAATGATAATAATAAACATGGACAAAAGAATGGAAGAAGAAGAAATATTATTATTACACAGCTGAATTGTATGATTAGATGCAAGATATGTTTTTACATACAACCGCTCTTTTTCAAAAAAATACAGCGGGACATACTTTTTTTTTGTCAGAGGTTGATAGTATATAATTTCAGTGATCATATTAATAATCAATCAACCGTAGTCATCATGAAACACAAGGGAACCGTGAAAGGCTCCAACGAAAGAAAAATCAAAGCCGTTATTGGCCGGGGTGCATTGAACCAATTACGAAGGCATTGAACCAATTTACTTCTTAATTATATGCTTAATTAGATTGAAAATTGTTGATCAATGGAGTAGAGTGTGCATGCGTGTGTGTGTGTGTGTGTGTGTGTGTGTGTGTGTGTGTGCGTGCATGCATGCGCGCGTGCATGTGTCTCGGTGGTAGAAGTTACCATGCAAGCTGAAAAGCAGGCCAGGATGGGCGACTGGTTCACTAGCAGCAACGTTCGACAAACATCTTTCAGAACGGGTATTTTCCCAAAGTCCAGCTTCAGGACCTGCACGTGAACAGTGGGACCGCGGCCGACGCACGACAAGACCACCTCCTGGAAAGAAGAGAGAAGACGGAAGAGGATGGAAGAGGCTCATTTCCTCCACTCTGAAAAACTGCGAACACCCAACAAAACCTTCCAAAAATACAAACTAAGGATGGACTTATACCTAGTAGTCTAGGTATGCCTCTCATAGTCTCCATGAGAGGCATCTAGAGGTGTTTCCCTAATATCTTAAGATATTTGGGTATTAGTATCAGATTTTTGAATATGGGATTTTCTCTGATACCCATAGCCAATTTAAGCGCAGCATTGTACAGTATGTCAGCGTCTACTGCAATTAGAATAATATACTCACATCACGATGCACACACTCACTTGCTTCAAAAGTACAAATTAAAAACCCTTATTACAGTACACGGCTCTGTGGAATACTCCATTGGGATTGGTCAATCAGTGGTCATGTTTTGTGGTCACATTTCTGAATAATGAACGCTTTCTCTTAATAGTGACTGTTAATGGGCGACCACTTCTCCCCCTGGTTTCACATCCCTTGGTTCACTCCGTCTACATGCTAATGGTACGTTCCATTTACCTGGGGACTCTGAAGTCAACAAGTCGGAAAACCAAGACAGACGCCTTCTTTGTTGTGCTTGCTCTTTCGGAATACAGACAACTACAGAGCAAGATGTGGGACCGGGGAATGGAGTGCTCATCTGGGGGTCCACGAACATGCGCATGTTCACGTCCAAATAGACTTAATTTGACTGTTTATGCGCGGAGCAGCAATCTTGGATTTTCGAGGTCGGGGTTGGTGAGGTTCTTCGGACTTTCCGAGTCCGAAATCGGACTCCAATGACCACATTAATTACAGTAAATAGATTATGTTTAGGGCAAAGTAGTACGAATGGTTAACTCCGTTCGTCTGTTGTTGCAGTGTTGGCTGTCGTACCGTTGCACTACTGTAAGCATGCTAGTTCTAAAATCATTATTCCTTCTCAAGGTATTCTTTTATTTAGTAAGCAGCCGTGTTATAAGCCGGATAATATGCAGCCAGTCATTATTGCAAATTAAGCCCTCATCACCATATCAGCGGTTAATTTGAGATAATGAGCGGCTGGCTGCACATTATCCCCTTACAGCTCAGGGGATCTGCTCACCTTAAGGATCACCTTACAGCTCACACATAGACACTAATGCACCGAGGCACACACTCACAGACACACACTGACCAGGGGGGGCTGTGCGCTCCCGAACACAGCGATGCGTGCGGTGCGCTGGTGCCGGCCGAGGGCCTTGGCCAGCAGGAACAGGGGAACCTCCACTGATCCGCTGGGAGGGATCACTCCTCTAGGACGGGAACTGCCGAAGAGCAGCGAGGGACTCTCCTCATATTCCTTGGAACAAGTAAACAAAGATACGTAAGAACCCGGCGAAATGTTGCTGTCTGATCACGTATTTATACGTAGGTGATCGGATGCCAAGATGAAACTAGAGACAAGGACCGAGCCGAGGCTGGCTAGTGTCGTTCTCGGCCGTAGTTCAAAAGACCCCAACATTCATTCACATAATCGCCAAAAAGGTGGTCAAAGGACTGTAGAACATCAGAAAGACTGCAAAGTTTGCATTAGCAAAGATGTATTTCAATGCATTTTGATGCACAGCAGGGGTCAGGAAATAAACGCGCTTCACCTGCATCGTAATAGCGTAGCGGGTTGTACCTGATCCAGCACGCCGTAACTGGCAGGCAGGTGTTGGCTCAGATTGGCCAGTCTGGCACTCTGCATGTAGGCGTGACCCAAAAAACACCGGTGAAAGTCCAACATCCGAGTTTCAACCACCAGCTCAGGAACCACACACCTAGAGAGAGAGAGCGAGAGAGAGCGAGAGACAGAGAGAGAGAGAGAGAGGGAGCGAGAGAGAGGAGGAGAAACATGGAAGAAAGCAATGACACCCTGGCACCCGAACATAAAGTGAGAAGGGATTTCAATATTTAAACACTATTTCCACGAGAGGATGAATAGGTGCTCTAAAATATGCAGATCTGTTCCATATTCAACATTGACAATAGAAATCCCCGTGGCTCATAAAAGAGGGAAAATGTTCATGACACTATAAACAGTGATCGCATGGTATTCTACAGCCATCTGTATCAAAACTGACTTTTTTCTCCTTAGGCAACAAATGTGAAAGTAATGCCTTTAATATTTCACATTGATGTTTACCGCAAAAGTTGCTTCATTACTCACAGATTGCAATTAACCGCAGATGGAAAATATATTAGTTTTACAGGAGTGGCTTTCCTAGACTCCTAGACTAGGAGTCGATTTTTTATGTCCCGCACTAATCACCAAGTACTGTATGATGATATACAGTAGGTCCAATGTGAGTCGTATGCCGTGCACCAGTGTTTTTTCAGCGTTCCGACCTGGCGTAGATGGGCAGAGCCATGATCTCCTCCCCGACGCCCTGCACGTCGACGACCAACGCTAGCTGGTAGCTCTTCTCTGTGTTAGAACACAGCGTCACCTGGACACACAAAACACACAAACACGGGAGTGAGGGATTGAGAGCAATGGCCCAAAAAACAACAAAAAAAAGACTGTGTTTTAATGAATAATGGAGAAGGTTTTAGCCATTCTGGTCAATCTTTTTAAGAAAGGGTTAAAGTTTGGGTTTGCAATTTTTCGACCCTTATTCAAAATGCAGGTTCGCGTCACTTTAAACTGCTCTTAGCACAGCCAGGGTGGAGGCTTTACTATCGATTCAAAAAGGACATTGAACATGTTTGTTGGTTGAAACATTTTCCCCATTGAACTGCATTTAATAACTGTGAGAAGCTGCAGCAGAGTGGTACTATTAGATTATCAATAGTAAAGCGTTCAGTGAGGTTGTGCTACGAACAGTTAGAAATAATGGGAACCAACATTTTTATCAGGCCTGGGTTGAAAAATGGTTTGTACCGTGGAGGCAAGTGAGGCAAGCAAGGTTTGAAACACATATTTTTCCGTCTTGAATTGTTGAATGGTAATGCTAAAAGAAAGCAGACACATTCACAGCGTGAATCTAAAGCTGAAACAATCTGCCTAGTCCGGGAACGCTGATGTCAAACAAGGCTATGGTTAAAGCCAAGTCAAATTGGAAAAAACATATTCATTGAGAAGCATCATTGGATTCAGGGCTTTTTATTCCCATAAATAACAATACGAAGACCGTTTTGGACCTTTTTGAACGACCGGGCCAAAACATTCTCGTCTTAATCAGGCGCGCCATCTGAGATTTGCTCGTGTCGTGTACCTCAATGGTGACATCGGACATGGACCGCATGGTGCCCCTGGAGGGCCTCAGGGTGAACTCTGCGGGCCCCGCATCATGGTCCCCGGCACCGCGCCAGTTGGTCCTGGACAGCTGGGACACCTGCTGAGTGCTGGTCAAACTGGTGGGCCCCGGGCCGTCCCCCAGGACGCGCACGGTGTACGTCATGGGCACCAGGGAGGTGTTGAAGAGCGTGCAGATCAACGTGTGGGGGAAGCCTAGAGAGAGAGAGAGCGCGAGAGAGAGAGAGAGAGAGAAAAAAGAGAACTTTTAGAGTGACTTTTAAATGGGCAGATGAACTGTCCAATAGGTTACAGAAGTGTTTTTCCGTCTGGATCCCGTGAGGGTCGGGACGTCCGGTCGGGACCCGCGGGTGGGTCGTGGGAGATTTTAATTGGGACGCCAAAGTCAAATTGCTCTCCACTTTGCTTAATGATAATGATTTAGGAAAGTGTGCTGTAATAAACTGAATGTACCGTGCTGTAAATGCTGGTGGAAAAAAAAACAAAGAGAGAAAACAATGAGATAACTCTGCCTGAATGCAGTAACTGTATCAGGCCTCATTTATCAACAAATATTTAAAATGTGTAAATGCTGTCTTCAATAACACATACACATAACTTGTTATTTGTCTATTGGTTTCTTTATGTCTTTATGTCTAAACTTCAGAAGTATTCATTTATTTTTCATTAAATATTGCTCTAGTCACAGTTTATAGATAATGTCGATTGTTAATAGGGTTATGAAGATTTGTTCAGTGGTTTCCCAGAAAGAAAGTTAGAAAAACACTGGATAAGCATAAGAAATTATCAGAATCATCACAATTGTCATATATGTTTAATATTTATTGTTATTGTTATCATTCATATATTTTCCAATTTCATATCTTTGTTGTCAATATAATAAGATAAAATGTAATAACATATCATGCTTCTGATACGTTACTTTTTCAACAGCAAAAAACAGACAAAATTGAAATAAAATGTCAACATTTGTTCATGCCTATTTGGAAACTCTGTATTATAAACACAATGATACAAAGCTGATCTCCCACACAATACTTCCACGCTTTCCACGCACCCCGAAACGTGCGCCGAGAGCTGCCTCAGCACAATTTGGAGGCTACGCAATGTCACGGCTGAACACTGTGAGATACGGTACGTCGAATGCAAAGAGCGGAGACGGAGATAGAGCCTGGCGATGAAAATGAGGTTTTGCCGATATTCAGAATGGCACGGCGCGTCTTATTGAATATTTGAATGGCTGTAAAAAGTGATGACTTTGTGTCTCGCAACACATTTTTTCCAATTCATGTTCCACTGCTTCACATTTACTCCGGCACTGTACGATAATAATGTATGTGATGCGTACTGATACTGCAGGGCCAATACCAGTGACAAGAAGGTGATAATCATTTTAGTGTGGAGCTGGCGATCACGTATTCTCCATGACTGTGATAAATTAAGGAATGAACGTCTCCGACTTGGGCCCATATTTTATCGCTTCTGAAGCAAACGTCCGGTAAAAGTTATCCAGGGCTGACTCTAAATAAAATGTCATATTCTTATACAATCAAAATCGGACAAGAACATTTTTATACATACAAGGAATTTGTTGTGGTGTACTGCATTGCTGTACAGACAGTTAGCATAAAAACGAATTGTCAACTGATGCAAAACTCACTTTTTCAGTGCATTTGGGTCTCTGATGGGCCTACTAACACACAAACTGGGAAATAACTCCACCTGGTCATTTTTTTTTTGTGAGCTGTCGGTTTCAGAAAACATGTCGTGAAAACAGCCGGTCAGATTTGCGACCCCTTCCTACGTCAAGCGGGGCTTCATTAGAATTAGAACCGCCCTCCGGCTCAGTAACTCCACCAACGGATGGAGTTACTGAGCCGCAACACCTGTCTTGGGTCGAGGTAATTGGGCCCAGGATGAGTGTGGCTGTACGCCTGTTGCCCGTTAGAGGAATCAACGAGCAACACCTTGCTGTTCCACCCTGTTCCACCTTTGCCCATTCTCTACAATAAAACTGGTGTAATTTCAACCCCATCGTCTGCGTCTCTGTATCGGAGGGCACTGAAAACGCCGCTCGGGTGCCGTGTGGTAGGGCGATCTGCCACAATGTATTTATTTGATTTATTTTACTTTATTTTTGATGATGTTTAAATGAAACAAGATATCCCCGCGTACCCCCCCGGATGCCGTGTCCCTGTGCGGTGTCAGCAACAAAAATGGAAACAAACTTTTAATTGAGGCCTTACAGATGTAATATGAGTGAAGATTCAGCAACTGGATTGCTTATATCTGGCCTCAAATTTGTTCAGAAACAAGATTTTGGTGATCCGGTCCGGTGGACCAATAGGGTGAAATCAGGGAAAGTTTACACACTAAATACAGCGGAACCTGGAAGTAAAAGCTCAAACCCCATTGGCTCACAGCACTCGGGGCCTGGCGGCTCATTTACATTTAATATGACACACATTGAAACCCCCGGCGAGACCAGGGTATAGAGGCATGTTAAAATGTCTAGAATGCATAACCTGATTTCAGCAAAAAAAATTCAAAGACATGTTTTGGGGACCTCAGACCTATATTAACCCGTTGAAAAGGAGCATAATAGGTCCCCTTTAAAAAAAAAAAAAGCCAAATATACCAAAATAGCTATTTAGTTCTTTGTAATAGCAGAATAGCTTGGTAAAAATCCTCCAAAATATATCTTTACTTTACTATTTGGGGATTTGCTCTGAGGGTTGTTGTTGAGTTTTTTTGTTGTTGTTTTGTTGTTTTTTGAGCGAGCTAAAGGATGAAGCACAGGAGGGCAAAATTCATGGAGTTCAGTTACAGTTTCTACAAATATGAGGAGCATAATTATGTGTCGTTGAAATTGAGTCCTTTTCTCCACCAGACATGAAGTACCATCAAACTCACCAAAGGCCACGTCTCCGAAGTTGAGTTCCGAAACGTTGAAGTTGAGAGTTGGGCCAATCACACGGCCACTGTGGACACAGCAAGAAAGAGAGTTCAGCCGTGGGGGCGGCTGGGAAAGAGAGAGACAAGGGTTTGGTTTGGTCGTTTTCAACTTGAGTAGTGAGGGACGGACTGACACGGCCTTGGATTCGCCGCCGTCTGTTATTTTAAAACCGTTCAGGACGGAGCCAGTGATGAGAGTCTGGAGTCACTCCGGCAATAGAGTGGTGCCTGCGTTCGCTTCGCTGGTGACGAGGCATCAGGCATCGCTGAGACTCAAGACTTGAGCGTCGCACGAATAATTTTGCGAAAAAGGGGGCTAAAAGGTTTTTTTGGGGATCCACGGTTTGCGTTCTGCCGCCTGCATAAATAGGCTTGACGGATTCCTCGGAATCCCGTGAGAATTCCATTCACAACTCAAGCGCCAACGACTCCTCCGACTCCCGTTCATCCGTACTTTAAACCGACTGAATCAAACAAACGAAGAGTCAGAAAATTGAACGGCCCTTTAGTGAGTGACTCGACAAGAATCGAAGGAGGCAAACCTTTCATCCCTAGGCAGAGTGGGCTTCATCCCATATGTTGAAGCACATTATTGGCAGATGCTCAATTATAATAAATAAAATATAGTTGTAATAGCTCTTTCCATTGTCAAAGTTGGAAGACAACGACGTCGGGACCAACGTTAGTATTGTCACTGTACGAATACACCAGAACCTCACAGGAAGTGGCCGAGTGGTTGCCATGGTAACTACACGTAATTAAAAGGACACTCCAGTTTCTTCTTACGTTTATTTTTCATAGGAAAATTGTTTTGTTCTCGTGGTTCAGAGTTATGAACGTAGCTGCATTTAAAAGTAAGATATGGAAGGTTTATTTCCGTAATTTCGCAAGCTAGTCGGTCCCATCTGCAGCCTAGCATCGAGCTAACACAGCTAGCATGCAGAACTGGCGTATCCCTTTAATGTGAAGGGACTGGCTACCAAACACTTTCCAGAATAGAATGTGTACTACCTATCTGCTAAAAAAAAAAGCTATTCAAATATGTATTTGAATTAATGTAAAATGTAGTTGCCGGGTTGATTGCTGATAGCTCCTTAGGCTACTTCGCCCAACACTCACCTGAACGTCACAGTCAGCGGCTGAGGTTGTCCTGTGGCCGTGAGGAGCAAATCTTCGGAGAAGGTGCCAAGGGTGTGACTTGAGAAGCTGACCTGGATGAACTGACAGTCGCCGGGGGGAATGACGCCCTCCTCTGGGCTAAAAGAGAAGCATCGCCCGAAGGTGGTGTCCGGGCAGGACAGCTTGAAGGGGGCTTGGATCAGCCCTTTGTTTGACACCAGCACCTGAACATCGATGATCACTTTTCATTTGCAGCCGAATGACACAAGAGCTTGGAGTTATACTGATAATGTGTCATTCGTTAGAAGTTAGCAAATCTAAATTTTTGACTCAAAGTACCTTCAGAAATAACTTTCTGAACCTCGAACTTTCACCTCAGCACAAGGGCGCAACTTTGGTTTGAGAAGTAGGGGGGGAAGTGACGGAGAACATATCCCCATCAAGCAGGTGCATGTTTCGTTACATAAAGAATCAGTAAAATACAGATCACGGGCGCCTAGACGCCCCTGTGCCCCCCGTAACCTGCCTCACCGTCTAATCCATTTAAATCATTTTGAGAACTGATTAAAAGACTTTAAAGTGATCGACAAGGAAAGGAAATATTTTTGGTGAGCCACAGGGAATGAATTTCCTGTGGGTTGACTGCTTCTTTTAGGGAATCTTTTTGGATTTTCTTTTTTTTTCTTTTTTTTTTTCTGGTTTTTGATTTTCCGACATTGTCTAGTAGATGGACCAGCAAAGACCGAGGAGCAGGGGAATAGTATTCACACACAAAATCGGGGATGTGATATCGGTGACATTAGTTCACCGGCATACCAGGGTGACTTTCGATGCCGACACCCTGCTGTCCCTGTAACGGCAGCCTTCCTACCTCATAGCAGTCCTTGTCGCCGATGAAAACATTCTCCATGTTCAACCGGTCATAGTCGAGCTGGAGTTTGGGACCCACGCCCTCGCCCTTGATTGTCAGGGGCAAGCGTGACTCGCGGCCTATGGGCGCATAAACGCAGAGAGTGAGGGATGAGAGGCAGTGAAAGAAACAGGAGACAAAGGTCAAAGACAGACAATGACAATGACATGGAGAAGAGGGTGAGGGGCAAGGCCCTAAACAACCGACTGAATCATTTCTTTCCTCAAAAAAAACCAACATTTAGACTCGTGAGTTTCCATTCTAGTTGGTGGTGACCTGACTTGAACAGGTCACCAGCTGCCTCAAAAAATGAAATGGAAATGAATGGAAATTGTGGTGTCGGGCTCAGGGGACACACAGGGAGGCCACATGCAAATTTGCCCCCAAACCAACCCGCTCTGCCGACCTAGAGGTGGAAGAATGTCTCGGTGCACTGTGACTGATTTGTGTGAGCAATATGAAAATTAGATCAAGGAACAATATACTAGAAATGCATGCGGATGAGTACGCAGCACATGGGGTGAACAAAACCAGAGTCCATGTGTGAGAAGGGCCACCGGTACAGTGTACTACCATTAGAACATGTACTTGCTATGATGTAGTCCAGGTTGAATCATCCACCAAGAAGCACATACAGGTATAAACTGACAAGAAAAAAAACAGCAGAAGGTTCTCCTCTGCTCTTTGGCGTTCATACACGTCGATCTAACCTCTCATCACGGACCCAGAGAAAAAGGGAAAATGAGCTCATGGCTTCATAGGAAGGTGAACTGCCCACTTCAAGTTGTTAAAGGAATCTATTTCCAGGTGAGCTGGAAGAAAAAGCAAAAGAAGAGAAGTTGTTCTGCAGTCCTCTGCGATCTACTGGGGCCACAACCAGTGCTTTGTCTTTTTATCCAGACTCAATTCCTAAACACAACCATTGTTTCCATTTTCCAGCCATGCACTGGCAGCGTTTTACAGAGGGTCAAAATGTCTGGAGCGCCTACTCCGTAATTGTTTCGATTCACTGCAGGCGTCCAGAAGTAGGCAAACCTGATCGGAATCACTGTAAGATAGAACATTCTATATCAATTTCAATGATTTGTATTTTACTATACTTAAATGTAAAATAACGTTTTACTTTTCAAACACGATACAATTGAGGTTCACGCACATACAAGACTTGCAGCAGTTGGGAAACATTACGCGATTGCTTAGTAGGGACAAGCTGACTTGAAATGGATGGAGAAAGATGAGAAAAATGAAATTCAAAAGATGTATGACTACAACTCATGTCGACGCTACCGTCTCGCGCACCGTGGAAACATCGGAAGAAGCGTTTGCCTTAACGCTCAGCATTTATTTTTTTTCTTCAAAGGTCCATCTGGACCAACAATTACAATTTTGAACCTGGTTCTAATTTTCCTATATTTTCCCACCCACGGCGACCCCTGGCCCAAGTCTAATCGAGTGCCACACATTACAGCGTGATGTTGGCACTGACAGGACTTGCTCACCAACAAAGCAAAAATATGAGCTGGCTACACGCCTTCCTTGTTGTTTACAGTGTCTGTGTGTCCTTCACTGCACAGGGGACTCGCAAGTCCATATTGTCCAAAACACTACATCCAAACATTTGATACAATTTTGGTTGGGCACAGTCACTGTGGTTGGAGAAGACAATGCAGTCAATGAGGACAATGAGGTCCGGGTGGCCCGAGCTATCCTTACTGCTCCTTGGAGAAGAAACTTGTGTTTGCCCCAAACTTTTCACCCCAACAGGCTCTGACGACAACCTCTGCCTTGCTGGTTAAGTGAACTGAAGTGTTCTCCAACACATACTTTCAGCAGTGATAACCCCTCCCACACCCCACACTGCCGGAATGTCACTCAGAAAACTGTCGGAAAACATGTAGGTCTTGAGACAATGGGCCTCTGTTTACCTAAACAAACAAACCAATAGCAGCTATGGCTATGTTAGCCCAGACATCTTGGCATAAGCGATAGTGTCTCTATCTCCAATATGATGAATCAGACTGAATGGGAATACAGAATAAGACATAGCTGCCTAACTACCACTGCACTTTGTTTTTTCCTGTTCAGTCCCATACCACAAGATGTACATTGTCCCAAGACAAATTCTTATCTAAGGCATGGATTGCATGGTATATAAAGGTAAGATTTGACTAAACCTGCACTTTCAGTCCACTCGTACTGACCTGTGACTTCACAGTAGACTGTGTGCTGGTAGAGCTTGGCCTCCTCGGGCTTAAAGACAATGATGAAGCTTGCGGACATGTTGGGCCATATTTCCCCCTCCTGAACCGCAGCAAGAGACAGTTAGAGAGAAAAACAGACAGACACACACACAGGAAAATGAGTTGCTTTCAAGTTCAAGTTCAAGTTCCGTGTACCTGTTATTAGATTTTTAAAAATCGAATCATCTAACACATTACACTGCAAATAGAATGGAGGAGGGCTATTTATTTTCATATGGGAGACAGGACACAGTAATGGAACAACAGGTCACTCCCAAATGTACTTTCTGGACATACAGTATGTAGGTGTGTGTGTGTGTGTGTGTGTGTGTGTGTGTGTGTGTGTGTGTGTGTGTGTGTGTGTGTGTGTGTGTGTGTGTGTTTGTGTCTTTGTGTGTGTGTGCGCAAGCTGTCTGCTGCTTATTCCTCTAACGTCCTCTGCTGTCTCCAGCTTGTTTGTATTCACACTGCCCTGCAACCTATTCATTTATTTCGCTCCTTCTGTTTTCTGCTGCCAAGCTTTTTCTTTTGGAGGTGTGTAAGGTTGGGGGCGGCCAGAATTGAGTAGAGCACACTTTGGCTGAATGCAGTGGATAAGAGGTGCTGCAGCATAAGTGCAGGTCGGCGAAATTTAGGGGGGTTCTGGGCAGAATAAGAACCAGTCCCTGCACCATCCCGAGGCAGGGTCTGTACTTGCGTGAGTTACCACATACGTATATGTATGTTTTCTTATATCTCACCACGTGGACCCTTGCTGGGTTATTCTGGGTCAGCACGTCTCATGTAGTGCATGAGAACAGGCGCCGTTCCGTCCAAAGTCAACAAACTTCCACCGAATGCAGCATTATGGTTAAGTGTCCAGTATCCTCAACACAATAACGTCTGCTCGATCACATCAAGCACTAGCACTGGCCTTTTGTATCGGGTGGCAGGGTAGGGAGGACCGTCCACTTTCCCTGACCCATCCGAGCCCCAACGAAGCTGAGCGAAAGAGAGAAACTCTGAGGCTCTGCCAGCTTTAGGGGGCACTGTGGGGCTGAAACTGACCTCCCGCTCTGCAGAAAGGGAACCTGACACACACACAAAAAATCCCATCTGTGTCATAAAAGGTGTTGAGAGTTAGATCAGGTGCAGTGTGACGTCGGTCGCCTAGCAGAGCAGTGTTTATGACGTGAGGTTCCTTGGGGCCAGGCTGGGTACAAGTGGGCTGGGAGATTGGGGGAGGGAATGATATGTGAAAATGAAGCTCGACAGGAAGTAAGTTTTGCTGTGGCCCTCTCCTTGATGGTTGCATAACTCCTCTTAAGGCATGTACGGTAGGTCAACTGGGACCAGAGTCCAAATATTTGAATGGCCAATTGCTACTTTCTTGATGTTAATATCTACCTTTGTGTTTTTTGGCAGATACTGTACACAATATGGTTAAGAACATTTATTGCCGTCACCCCTTAGACTCAGGGATCACCCCTATTAAGATGATGTTAGCCTCTTTGTTTATTGATTCTAGAACTGCAGTTGCAGTTCTACGCAGGCATTGGTCGGCAAAAATCCATCCTCTATGACTTCTACTAGTTAATGCACCAACGTGCATACGCAGAAACACACCACGGGCTCAATTGTGATGCAGCCATGCGAAGCAGCAGGGTGGTCTTCCGTGGCTCGGCGATGCTGGTCCCGGAAGGTTCTGGACGGAATAGGCTGGCGATGGAGCTCCGTGGGGTCTGACAAGAAACGGTCTTTCTCTACCTCCTCCTGCTGCTGCAGCTCCAAGCACTCTCTGCTGGGGAGGGGAGGGAGAGAGCGAGAGAGAGAGAGGGAGGGAGAGAGAGAGGGAGAGAGAGGGGGGGGGGTGACAGGGATGAGAAGGGTTACCAACCAGAGGAAGCAAGATGGACAACCTGATCCCTGATTCCTGGCAACAAATGGCATTGTGTTCAGAAGATAAAACGTGTCACCTAAACCTGACCTTCTCTTCTGTTTGGAGATAATGTCCTTGTGCATGCGTGTGGAGGTTAGAGTTCACTGTGTGTGCGTGCGTGCGTTCGTGTGTGTGTGTGTGTGTGTGTGTGTGTGTGTTTTTGCAAGCTAACTGGTGATGACAATGCAGGGAAAACACTGTAGAAGTAATTTGGCTCTGAATCAAGTCATTTTGAGAACAAAATCCTGAGATCCTGATAAAAACCTGTTTGGTTTAAATGAATGGACTAACCTTTCTGCTCTACTGCAGCAGGATTCCAATCCCCCCCCGAATCAGGAGGGATTAACAAACTCCTCAATTCTATATTATCCTGTGTCTTATCTCTCGATATGCACATACAGTAAATGTGGCTGCGCGATATGTGAGAGCGTGTTTGTGCGCGTACGTACTGTCCTGTGTATCCCTGTTCGTCCTGCCCGCTGGGACAGCTTTTCCAGCAGTACCGGAGAGGAATGCCATTCCTATTGGCCAGAGAGACGGTCCACCCACTGGTCAGGGAGATGTAGGTCTTCTGCAGCATCACAGAGTCAGACTCAAGACACACGTCTAACTCCTCAGCCGCCCCGTACAGGCTGATGTACACGTCCTCGCCTGGCAAGAAGATACAGGTGACAAAATTGGGTTCTATTCAGGCACTGGTTGGCAATGTTTCTTCCTCGGTGGCTTCAAAATGCTACTGTGCAAGCCAGTTGATATTCATTCCATAGACCCATGGTTACTCAAGGTTTACAAAGAATCAAAAACTATATCCATCAATCAAATATACATTTCTAGAATCATGGTTATTTTTTTGGGGCAATTTTAGTTGGGTACACAGGAATGCACAGCAGCCTCTGAGAGCTCCTTATGAAAACTTAAATTCAAAGGCCAGTGAGATCCCACTGATGCTCCTTTTGGTGATTCTGACCGAAAGTGGTTTTAAGGACACAGGGTGTAACGAGAGAGACACGAAAGGGAAGGATAAAGTCTTCAGAAACCATAGTCCTTAAGAGTTCCTCCAGTGTATAATACAGCGGGATAAATTTTTTTTTTAACCCACAACATGGCTGAGAAAATCAACCTCAATGTTGTGTTGTGTGTCGAAGGGAAAGACATAAAGTAAGTGCATGCAAATCCCCCAGGGAAAAGGTTTAGAACACACCATGCCAGTGGAAGATAGTCCTCAGAGCAAAAAAAAAAAAAAAAGGCATCTAATGAGTCTCTTTGGTAGAACTGAAACAAGGCGGCACCATTACAGCATGCACGCCTCTTACAGTTGGGCAAATCACAACAACAACAACAACCAACAAAACAAAGATGCCAAACATGGTTTTGTATAAAGCCAACAGAATGGAATGGCCTCATGTAAATTCAGTGTGTGTTTGTTTAAATACAAATGAGGCAGTGTATGGGAGGGCTTCCCCAACATTGTTTATTTTTTCTCCACTTTCTACTGATAATTCCTGCCAAGGCTGAAAATTTATGACATTTTCCAACACAACAAGCCCCCTAGTGCCTCATACTCACGTTCTGAATTTATTGTTTGGTATAATCACAGAATGCCAATTACCAACATGAGATAAGCCCCTTTCCCACATGGAATCCGTGACATTGCTGGATAAAAAATATTCGGCTAAGGCCGTCATTCCCACATTGGCCTCCTTTAGGGAAAAGCCTGTTCCCACATAGATGACTGTTACGGATACATTACGTAATGATCGCGAGAGGTGTCTAATAATCATGTGAGACTAGGCAACAGAATCAGTTTCGTTTTTAGACCAGTGCTTCGCTCCCCGTCTTCCCGCCCCTCCCAGATGGACTCTTTCCTCCGCCCCCAGACACAATAACCCTAAATCAAATTTATTAGATCAGTATGATTATTTTCAACCTATCCTACCAATCCTAGGCTCTCTGCCTCTGCACGTTCTCCACCCGTTCTACCTCTCCCTGTCTGCTCGCTCCCTCCAGCTCCACTCTGTGGTGCAGCCGGCGGGCAAACAAGACGCTTGTGCCCGATGCCACCACATGGTTGCACTGCCGCCCCTAACTGTAAAAGACATGTCTAGGATCTAAGTGGCATTTTGAAGATAAAAATAATAAAATAAAATAAAAAATAAGAATATAAAGACCTGTCTCTGTCTTTCCAGCTGAGCGTTACAGTTCGGATCCGACTCGCCATTTTTTCAGAGTGTCTTATTTTTTTCTTCCCGAAAACAAATCATTTTTTTAATTATTTGGACAAATTAAATATTCGAAAAAACCCACTATTTGTGCTTTTGGATTCTTTTATCTTTGGAAAGACATTTTTCTCCAAATAACAGCTTTAATCGGTATGATCCCGCTGCACAGAGGGTATGGTGTGCAAGACGCAAGGATTCCTATCATTCCTATAAAATTAATTCATAACGTTGTTATCAGGTTGGTCAGTTGCAGAAAGCATACTGTATGGCGATAAGTGTACAGAGACACATCCAGGAAAGACAATGCATGGATGGTGCGAACACACACAGCAAATTATAGTCCGAGCCCAGGGCAGCAGCCAACCTCTGCAGGTCCCCATGGGGACACTTAACACTTGGTGGAAATAGTCCTCAGAGGGCCAACCAAGCGATGAGCCAAATTATATCTAAATATATAATAGAGTTTTTTCTGTGGCTTGTTTTTTTAACCCATTCACTTCATTTTAAAAAGCCAATTGAAAAAAAGAGATTTGGGCCAGAGAGCAACAGGATGGTAATTGTTGGCAAGAAATGCTTTCAGGCTCAACTGATAGCAGATAATTTGTGTGTTTTGAAATTAATTAACCTCAAATGTTGTTGTTTTTTTATCAAACTTTTATTTAACTCATTTTTAACCAAGTTAGTCTCAGAGACCTCACAAATTACACTGAAATATCCCTCTGGGGATGATTAAAGTATCTATCAATCCACCAATCCACCAATCCATCTATCCATCTATCCATCTGTCCATCTGTCCATCTGTCTATCTGTCATCTATCTATCTATCTATCTATCTATCTATCTATCTTTTTATCTATCTATCTATCTATCTATCTATCTATCTATCTATCTATCTATCTATCTATCTATCTATCTATCTATCTATCTATCTATCTATCTATCTATCTATCTATCTATCTATCTATGTATCTATCTATCTATCTATCTATCTATCTATCTATCTATCTTTTTATCTATCTATCTATCTATCTATCTATCTATCTATCTATCTATCTATCTATCTATCTATCTATCTATCTATCTATCTATCTATCTATCTATCTATCTATCTATCTATCTATCTATCTATCTATCTATCTATCTATCTATCTATCTATCTATCTATCTATTACATGCTTTCTTGAAGGGGGTTCTGGTCAGTAGAACATTTAGTTCCAGACGTAAAAAACACGAACAGTGAACAAGTTGCATACAATAAAAAATGTTTTAAAATTTAAAAAAAATGGGTGAGATTAAAACAAAAAATCAGGGACACATGATTCTGATTAATCTTGGGTAATGCATTTGGTACTTGTACCCAGCTCCGTTTGAGGGTGACGATTCGCTTCAATTCTAAAACTATTTTAAGCTCACCTCACACTGCCTGCAGGAGTATTCCAAACAACTGGTAAAAAAAACTCTCTGATATTGACCTATTTCGATTTTTTTCGGGGGGAGGTTAATGGTCTGCACCGCAGCTGACGAGGGGAATCACACCGCGCTGTGGAACACGGCAACATCAGCAAAACCCCCACAGTGGACAACGCTGTGCTTGGTCTATACAGACTTTTTTTTTTTTTGCCAGTTTTTGGGTGAATCAGAGAGTGTCTCGGGGCTGTTTCCCTTCTGTCTGGTTTTCCACTGTGCAGGGGTGAAAGAGACAGAGGAAACGGAAGGAGAGAGTACAGAGAAGACAAAACGCTGTGGCTGGCTGCCAAGGAACGGGCAAGCTCCTTGTTTGTTCCCCATCCGTCTTCTTGTCTGTCAGGAGAGGAACACTGTGAAAACTTCAGATATCATCTGCTGGAGAAACAGAAGAGAGAGAGAGCGAGAGAGAGAGAGAGAGAGAGAGAGAGAGAGAGAGAGAGAGAGAGAGAGAAAGAGAGAGAGAGAGAAGAGAAGGAGAGGACTAAGGATGAGAGATGGGAGGGCATTGTAGAGAAGAGAGAAGGGATGGGGAAACGCTGAAAGGAGAGGCAATTATCTCTTCTTGGCGTCCCGGTGCTGTGACGGCGGCTGACAGGCAGGGAGAGCTGCAGTCTATTGCTTTCATCATCGTCCACACACACACACACACACACACACACACACACACACACACACACACACGCACACACCACCCCCTGCAGTCACTATCTTGCTCTCTCTCTCTCTCTCCAGCTCGCTCAGTTTGTCTTTGATTACTGCACAACTGCAGTGGAAGAACTGCCATGTGTGTGTGTGTGTGTGTGTGTGTGTGTGTGTGTGTGTGTGTGTGTGTGTGTGTGTGTGTGTGTGTGTGTGTGCGCGTGTGGGGCACATATGCCTGTACACGCGCTTCTGTGTGCATTGCTAAAAGGCTGCCGTGCTCAACTCCCCTCAGCCCCGTGGTCCTGTCAAAGCAGATGCCTCTCAGCACTCTCCCTGAAAGTTGTGTCCTTAAGTCATAATCAGCAGCGGAAGCAAAAGTAGTGTTGTGCGCATGTGCTTGTGTGTGTGTGTGTGTGTGTATGTGTGTGTGTGTGTGTGTGTGTGTATGTGTGTGTGTGTGTGTGTGTGTGTGTGTGTGTGTGTGTGTGTGTGTGTGTGTGCGTACTGTTCCACTCACTCCGGCAACGGAACGCAAAACATCTAACAGGCAGCGATGCGTGGCGAGCGAAGTATTGTTTTTCATGTGTAATGGCTTTCGATTACCCCCAGTGTCAATAAAGACTTAAACTCGCCCCCAGCGGCCCCACCTCCCCCACACGCCCCCTTGCCTCCCACCACCCCTAACCCAGGACCCCGTGCCAGCGTTGGGTTCCCATATTGGATGATGCAGCGAAACAATCTGTGACAAAAAATCTGCTGAAAGATGTATGTAAATGCAGGCTTTTCAAAATAATAATACAACACAGACACACACGCACGCACACGCGCACACACACACACACACACACACACACACACACACGAACACACGCATGCAATGTGTGTAGGTGTTTCTGGTTGATGGAGCAGAGCTGAAACATACATGAGGATGAATGAGACAGGGGAAGGGTGCTAAATTAAAAATGATACTCCCCTGAGGCACCGAGAGTGGAGTTGTCAAGTCGGGCTGCCACAGCCACAGCCACAGCCACACACACACACACACACACACACACACACACACACACACACACACACACACACACACACACACACACACACACACACACACACACACACACACACACACACCCTGGTGGCAGCACCACTACCATGATAAAAGCTTAATGTGGCCCATTGGCGCGACTGTTGCCACTCGTTCAGCGGATGCCTGTTCATGCACTCGCATAGCACATGGGTCACGCAAACGTAACAAATAGCCAACACAGCACCCACACATACACAATGCCAAGCAAGTATACAAACACAGCATGTAAAACTTAGTCAGGCTGTTTATGCACATGTAGGTGTATAAATGGCTCTTCACATACGGTATGTATGAACTCATGCCACAAAATTTCCTCTATAACCATATGCTTTCCATTCTGTATATGAACAGTCATAGACACACACACACACGCACGCACGCACGCACACGCACACACACACACACGATAGAAAGAATTGCTTTGTGGTATCTGTGGATAAAGTTTTCAGCCTAAAAACAATCATCATTAAAGGCACGTACTTAAATCTTTTATCAGCCCCGGGCTCTAGGGGACGCCATCACAATAATTAAATGATAAACTCAAAGCGAAAGGTTATTTCGAACCTCATCCAACATTATCCAATCATAAACAGGCAATCATTATTTTCCCAAGGTGACATTTTTTTTTGCACGATAAGATTTCAGCTCTATTACTGATAACAGATTGATTGTATCGACAGTGGCAGAACTTCTCTCTCGCTCTCTCTTTTTCTCCCTCTCTCTCTCTCTCTCTCTCTCTCAAAGACAAAAACGGTCTTGGTAATTTTTAGACCCACAGGTCATCTGCAGCAGGTGAGCCGCCCGTCTGAAAGATTTGCACGAGAGGCTACTTTGACGTAACCATCAACCTGAGGGTCAGCGATGAGGGAGGGAATTCGTCCTGATTAGAGTGCTGCCTTGCGTTATTCGACTGAAAAGAAGACCACGTTTCACCACATCGGCAGCGCACCTTCTGCCATCTTGGATGTCACTTTCCATCTCTCTCTGACCGAAAAAAAGAATCAGGTGGTCCTATCATGCCTGCAATTCCAAATAACTCCCAAACATCTATGCATGACGTTCAAATAAAGGGGTTAACCATTGGCGGGCTGGAAAAAAACAAAAACACCATTTTCAGGTTATCTGTGCAATATCACAAAGTGAAATGATGTCATGTTTTGATGTTTTTTTTCTCTTTAACAAATTTCTCACTTCACCGTTAATTGATCCCTCGCGCTGCAATGTTTTTTCTGTTTTTCTGAGTTTTATCTCTTGGCTTTGATGTCTGAGATGCCTGGTTAATTACGGGAGCAAGCGAGGCCACGGTAGAAGTTGTGACCATTAGCTGCTAAAATACGAGGACTGACGGGCGAGCAGACACGCGGCGCCTTGCAGATGGAAGTGCGAGCCGAAAAAGATGTTTGATCTGGGCTCAGGACAGAGACGCCGCCATCCGTCTCCCGGATTCCCGTCTTGAAGTGTTATCATACGGTGAATTGGGGGCCCAAGAAATGCATCCAACAATTAACGTTTGGTTTGTCCAGGAAAACACCAGATCGGTCGGAGGAAGCTCGAAACAGGCCCACCTTGCTCGGACACGAACGAAGGACAGGTCAATCAAATCACGCCCCCCAGATCTACCCCTCTGTTAACCCTTTTTAGGGAACATCCAGTTACATAGACATCCAAATGAAGAAGTCAGCTGAGCTATTGAGACCTAAATTCTTGAGGTAAAAATGTATTGACATTGTATCTCTAGCGTGAACCTTCTTTTTCCACTGTCTTGGATTCAGTCAAAGTCTTTCTGGAGCCATTAGCGGGCTGGAGAATAAGGAAGTTGCATATTGACACTTGGCCATAACAGTTGACTCTTGTTCAACCCATTAAAAGTTAGTGCTGAGCTACACCTCCAGATGTTTTAGTCCGCCATTTGGCGTACTGGCGCAATTCTTTTCCAAGGTGTGCCTGGACTCCAGGCCAGAAAGAAAGGACTTCACATTGACATTTGGAGTGGGTTTAGGGTGGACCCCGCTTGATTTTGTTGGGTGGTAGGGCTGCACCCAGTGCAAACATGCAAACTTCTTGCAGATGGGATCCACTGCCAACAACATTGGTAGTGGATCACATCACTGAGCTGTGACCATAGTTTCACCTCAAGCCTAATTAGACCTTTGCTCTACCATTATAGCTGATGGGCAGTTGAGTTTCAGAGTTAATATCTGAGGCAGGAGAAATACTTCCCTACAAGGGAAAGGTTGGTAGCCGAAAATCAAAGCTATTCAGTGAAAGCTCTGGAAAAGGTCAATCAGAATAAGAATAACGGATAGAAGTGGATAAAACTTTCAAGAAGGATCACTCTGAACACATACAACATACTACACACATCATACAACCCAAATGGCAATTTGAAAACAGCATAAAAAAAAACTTTTAAAGTCAGAGAATATTTTCCAACCATAGCTTAGCATTTTTTAAGGTGATACGTTTCCAGCGCGTCCACTGCGCATATGCATTGCACGTCCTATTCTAAGCAGCGCCCTACCCCCCCTAAGATAACGGTGGGTCACTGCTAAACCCATTAAGACGTAATCTGAGAGGAAATCAGAGCGGTAGATGAAGAACAGCGAAGAGGAAGGAGGACGGGGGGTAGGAGGAGATAGGAGAAACAAAGAGGAAGGAGAAGCCCGGAAATGAGAGGAAAAAGTCGGAATAGACAAGAAAGCGCGAGAGAGGGGAGTGAGGAGGACTAAAAAGTAGGAGAGGAGAGGAGCTGAGGGTAAGGGGAGAGGAGATGACAGATAATAGCTCCTTGGAGAAAGAGGAGCCGTATCGAGCAGAGCCGAGCAGTAAGCACAATGGTCCATAACCATAACCAACCTGACTCCCCGCTCGCTCGCCATCTCTCCCCAGGGGGCCCCGGCCATCCTCTCATTACCCTCACTTATCTCACCTCTGATTGAATAGACCTCAGCATGAGCAAAAGCAGGCATAAAGGACAGAAACTCACATACACACACACTGGTGCACAACCACTCCAAAGTACCCTGTTAGCCTCAACCAATCACCAAAGTCTGAGGTTAAGTGCTGCACCCCGGAGCATCGATACCTGCTATTCACATCCAGCATTCACAGTCGGTACTATCGGTGTCAGAGGTTTTTGTGGTCATAAGCTGGAGCAGGTAAAACTACAATAAGGAGTTAATTGTGTGAGCCCGGGTGACTCTACCAGCGCTGAATTGCAAGTAGAATATATGAGATGAGACGGAGTGCACATGTAAAATGTGCACATGCAACCATAGCATGATGGGGTGGGGGTTATCATCATCCGGCTGTGGCCAATGCCGGTCTATGAGTTGTTACCATCTCACCCCGAGCTGCGTATGTGTGCACGTGTGGATGCAGGCGTGTGTGTGTGTGTGTGTGTGTGTGCGTTCGTGTGTGTGTGCGTGCGTGCGTGCGTGCGTGCGTGCGTGCGTGCGTGCGTGCGTGCGTGTGTGTGTGTGCCCAGATGCTGGGTCCTGTTTAGCAGTGTCTGTTCTGCTTCAGGGTCACCATTTCTTGCAGAGAGAGAATCTTATGCTGGTGTTTACCCCAGTGTTGATTCATCATTTTACTTACACTCCATTTGACGCCACTAATTATCTATATGCAAAACTCTGTTGGTAGTTTCTACATGTCAGCATGTCTATGTGTGTGTGTGTGTGTACAAGTGCAAGTGTGTGTGTATGTGTGTGTGTGTGTGTGTGTGTGTGTGTGTGTGTGTGTGTGTGTGTGTGTGTACGTGCGTGTCTGTGTGTGTGTGTGTGTGTGTGTGTGTGTGAGTGTGATGGACCAGTGCTAATTTATCAGGACATTGACAAATTATCTAGAGGCAACACTCATGTTGCTCCTTATTTGGTTTTATCATTGTATTTTCTTTATAAAGTAAAATTAGGCCGATTACACAGTATGACATGCATTGGATAGGATGATGAATGACTATGATCACTTTTTTTCTTTGCCTTTCTGCTCTGGTTACCACAACCATTTTATCAAGCACCAGCCAATCCAAGGCATGTTCTTTGTCGTTCCCGCCGTGTGAAGATTTCATCGTTTGATAACAACTGCTTCCAAAGTGGGTGAAATCGATAACCGAGGTCAAAACACACACATAAAGTGTGTCTTCTTTTGACGCATAAAGTGGGTCCTTTTAGGGCCACAGCACGTTTACAGCTGCTACTGCTAGTGTCCTGCCGCCTGATTACACCAAACACAGTGATTTATATTTACAGAGGAGGGTGCAGGAACCAGAAGTTACTTCTCATTGCTCCAAAAGATGATTTTCTGGAACTGCTCAACATAAGCGAATACTTTGGCGTTTAAATTTTCATTTTGGTGAGACCATTTGGATTTAACGATTCTGCATGTTTCTTAAATCTCACCTGTGTGGTAGTGCAGCAGCATGTCCTGGCTGTGGTTTCCGGTGGTTTGGGGGCTAAAGGCCATGGTTACCTGCATGCTCTCCCCAACGCCAAGAGTCCCCACAGAGGGCGTCACCGAGAAGGGGCTGGAAGAGAAATAGAGAAATTAGTTCATAATACGACTGATTTTGGTGCCAACTACTAATGATTCCTACCTCTGAGTGTGGAGCTGGAACTTGGCCTCTGCGTTTCCTATGTTGCGCACCAGCTGAGACCTTTCCATGGAGGCTTTGACCGCACAGACGGGCAGGTGAAGCTGGTCTCGAAAGTCCAGAATGGCCCGTGGCCCGATGGCGCGGACCGGGACCTCGAACTTCTCTCTCTCTGTCACGCACACCAGCTTGTGCATGTAATCCTTGAGGGGTAGGAAAAATGAACAATGATCATATACTTTTCCTGAATATGTGTATAACGCCAATCAATGTAAAATGTTCCCTGGTGGTTTGTCATGAGTTTATGTACAGTAGAGCGTACGCTGTCCAATACTGTCCATGCCTGAAACCACTGGATGAAAGCCATAATTCAAGCCATAATTCAAAAAAGACCTTGAAAGTGCTATTGATAGATTTCATGTTGCTCCTCACATTTCACTCAACAAGCAATATCAGAAAAAGGAAACAGTAGGGGATATGTTTAGTGTAACCTAATGCCTGACCTTTCACCTTACCACTTTGCCATAACGGACAACAAGCATTTCTATTGCTTTTAGACATGCCAATGTGATACTTTGAGTCTGAGAGTCTCACAGTAAGCAAAAGGTCTGAGTGCTTCTTCCATCATCGTGCTACGTAACGTTCCGTCAAACAGGGTCGCTTCGCATTTCACGCCAGTCCAATAACAATCCCAGTATACGCTACCTTGTGCTCCTCCGGTGTGAAGTGGACGATGAAGGCCGTGGTCATCCCCGGTGCCACCTTGCTGCCGACACCGTCTGGGCCGACCACGCAGAAACACGCCGAGTTGTCCAGCTCCACTTTCACGTTCCGCGACAACTAAACGGAAATCAAACCAAGTCAGAGACGTGCGAGATGTAGGCAGTACAGTACGCACGCGTGGTAATACTGGATTGATTACTGCTGCCTTTCAAACCTTGTCGTTGTTGAAGAGGAGCAGAGGAAGCTTGTAGGTCTGTGTGGGAGTGAAGTTCTGGAAGACCAGCTCGGAAGGGTATGGCTGGAACAGGGCCTGGTCCACGTCCACCAAGGACATCTACAGGAGCAACACATGTACACGCAATCATTAATTGTAATTTTATTCCCTCGCCGAGAAAAAAGTCTTGCCCTAAAAAGGTAAAAAGGTTCCACTTGGAGATTAACTCTGTCTTGGATGCAATGGCATACAAATACCGTGTTGTATTTTAAACCTGCTGACAGCACAGGTAAAATGTGTCTCTCAATTTTTACATACATTTTAAATCCAGAGTTAAAAATTAAACAAAATAATTTACTTTTTAATTGGTTTATTATACTACTGTTGAAACCATTTTACCCTCTGCTGTACCTAGCCATACGTAGAGACGCAGATTCCAACTGGGCAGAGTAATGTGCAGTGTATGATGACGATGATGATAATGATAATGATGAAATCCCAGGGAAGCCACAACGGTGCAGTATTTTGTTTTCGGTATTTTGGGCCCAGGCCTCAACAGGGCTCCATCTATCTTCGACTTCATAAGGTGGCCCGCCACAAAGACTCCCGAATTCTAAAGAGTCCTAATTCCTTCGACTGGGCATAGCTATTAATGAACAGTAAATCCCAAGAACAAGGACATCATATTCTACTTGATCCTATGCCTGACTCGCATGATGCCTAGGCAGTGATACACCAGAGGTAAGGTTGACTCCCGCAGGCCATAAATAGGTTCGCATATGTTGGGAGGAGGGAGCTCAGGAAGACATGAAGGGAATCCAAGCAACTCAATGGATCCCAGGGGGTAAACAATGGAAAGATTCTATTGAGAACATTTCGGACCCGTCCACCGTCCACAAACTAAGGACAATAGTTTCATCACATAGATGCACTTATTGAGACAGTAGACGGTGGCATCATTTAGACCAAATAGAGGAAACAACACCAATCTCAAAGTGTGTGTAACAGCCAGGCCTACAACTATAAATATTCTGAAGCTCAATACGTTACGGGGGCAATTATGTATATTCTATATCCCTGAGGATTTGAAGTCTTTAGGAGTGAGATGACAGCTTGTCAAAAACCAAATGCAAGCATTACCGCCATCGCTGGAACGCAAACTCAAAGTGCAAATCCCCCAGGGTTCTCAGTCTCTGAAGATGAAAGTCATCAGCGCTGGCCAGCACGTCGACAGCAGCAATGTAAGCGGAACTACCTTTATAACTTTTACCTTTGGCTGAAAGCTTGTTCGACAACTGTGTTGTGCTAATTCTAAGTCGTACGTATGTGTATGGAGTTTATCTTAGAACAGCTTTGCATAAATGTGAAAGGTTTGCGGCGAACCGCAGCTGCATTCATTTCAGGAATACCTCCAGGGCTTATAGCAGCGACAAACACACAACTATGCAGAAGCTGCATGCATTTAAGAATATAAAACCTGAGAAACTATTACCCTGAAATGTATTAGTTCATCTTGTCGGAGACCGACTGCATGCTAACTGTGCTAATAAAGCATGGCTGTGGATGGGTTCATCTATCCCATACAGCTCCTGTGAAAATTCCCTCCAAAAAACTGTTGTATCCCCTCTGAGCTTTTTTTGTCAACTGTTCATGATGATTTGAAGAACATGAAGGTGTGGTTTTGCAAGTGCTTGCGTTTGACGTCACGACATAGCAGCGGCAATGCTGTGGCTACATGTGAAAACTCTGCCGTGGGTAAACTGCCTGCCTCTTACTTTCTGATGGGTGGTCTCGCTCATGTCCAGCAGCTCCACGATGCAGGGCGGGTGGACTTCCTTGGTGTTGGCCAGGCGCTCCTCTGTTGTCTGTAACATCTCTTGGGTGTAAGCGGACGGGGCGACCTGTGACACCACCCACTGACATGTTATCAGATGTGGAACATTGGTCAGAATGGTCTGTCGTTTCCTCTATATTTATTCGGCATTTTGTCAAAAGGCGCCCGAATATCACGCCAACACGCCGAGAGCGAGAGAAGAAAACCTAAACTCGGCCGAAAATAGAAATAACATTCAAATAGCGAGGCACGATAAGAGTTGCAAAACACAGATGGCACTATTTTGCATACTGTTGACTATTTTTCCGATTACAACGCATGATTTGAAGGTGGCCAGGAGACGCGCATCTTATTCTATGTGTCTACTGCAGATGAAAGGCCTTTGAGGTGCATAATGAGTCCTGGAGCTATATGCTGACAGCTCTATACAGGGCCGTCAACGACACATATGCATACGCACACATACCGTATACGCATGCAAAACACATCCACCAACACAAAGAGACGTTAGATTCAGTCAGCTGAGTACATTAGCTCACAGAATGTCGGCGTTTCAGAGAGGACCATCCTGTGGTTCGTATCCTCTATAAACCCTCTGCCAGCAGCAGCAGCAGCAGCAGAGAAACACTCTGCTGGCTTATCGCCCTGGATAGAAAACAATTTTGGTTTAAAATCCAAACGTCCAAATGAATAATGGAACAGAGGGGGTGCCTATAGATGCAATATTTAAAAGTTAGGTGAGTTTTCGCATAAGATACACGTTTTCCTATTATTCGGGGACAGCACAATTACACACTAACCCTTACAAAGATAATTTATGAAATAACTACGTCTCATTGTGCGCTTTGGTTAGTATTTTTATTATTATTATTCTCATCATGTATTCCATTTAATCAACCATATTCCCACTTACAGTAGAGCTAAAGGATAAAAACAATGCACATTTCTGCTAAGCCCCATTTTACCATCAAATTAACATTGTTATTCTTCATAAGTATTATTATTAGGCACTAAATATGCAGCTATATAATCTTCCTTTCTTTTTGGGGTGATATTATTATTTATTTTGCCTCATATTGACTTCCCGCCTCTATCAGAGAAAGAACAAGGTGTGGATATACATATATTTTTTAATTAAGGAGATTCGGGACACAGTTTTTCGAGCTAAGCTCATAGCAAAGCGACATTCCATCCCATATTGATTTAATCCTTTTGAGTGTGCCAAGGTAATTATTAGTGTAATACGTCATTTGAAGCAGGCTTTTTTTGTTGTTGTTTGTTTTTCAAGATGTTGGATGGCCCCCAACACTGGATGGAAGGACACCAAATCCCCATTCACCACCATTCAGAATAAGGTAATATTAGCATCTGAGGATTTCAACTGAACCATTATGGTGTGTTGTGTTTTGTACTTTTTTGTGAATGGGGCTACATAATGTACTGATAAATGATGCTATTGTTTGCATTTGGTCCTTAAAACCACTGTAAGAAACAACAACAACCCTGTCCTAGAAATAGAATAGTAGTATTATAGGCCGGCCAGCTCGGTTTTCTTAAAGAATGGAAAATCAAGTTTGAGCAGAAAGAAAGAGGTCACACCATTTCAAAAAGGTGTGACTGTGTGACAGTGATCTCTCACCCTTCTCGGTCCTGTGTCTCTGGGAACTAGCTTGTGGTTCCAGGGTAGGGCCACTTTACCCTTCAGGGACTTTGTTTTGGAGAGATTCAGAGCGTGGACGCTGGATGTTGCCATTTTGGATCAAAGTCAATTTCACCTGCATTACAATGGAGCAGAATATGATTAACTAGACAATACCTGGGGAAATTACAAAAGTGTGCTGGCCGTGTCTGTGTGTGTGTGTGTGTGTGTGTGTGTGTGTGTGTGTGTGTGTGTGTGTGTGTGTGTGTGTGTGTGTGTGTGTGTGTGTGTGTGTGTGGGTGTGTGTGTGTGTGTGTGTGTGTGATGTACAGTCGATTGGTCGACCAGGTCTACTGACGAAGATGCAAGCGTCTGATAAATGTCATGTAAGAGTGTTGAGTGTTGAGTGCCGAGTGAACTCAGCATTTAACGCTGTGTTTTCTCTGCCTCCTACTTCTAACCGAGTCATAATCAATAACAGGCGTTGGACATGGATCATCACTACTGTAAATGACGCGAGGGACGTGGACACAGAACTTGGTCGTGAAGGAATTACACACATACTGTATATAGGGTGGAGGTAGTTATTTACAACTGCATGTTGCAGTAATTGAGTTAATTTGTTTGGGATTTGCACTTTTTTGAGGATCTTTACTACTTACAGTCGTTCTTATTTGTATGTAATCCTCTTTTTTATAACGTCTGATCACTATGGAGTGCTTTAAAAATGCTCTTGCTCTCTAAAACGTGATCAATTCAGTTTATTTACTCTGTTAATACATGTATTTCTTTGTAATTTATATTCTATAATTGTGCTGATTAGGTGTGTGTTTATGTGTGCGTGCATGCGTGTGTGTACTTACGTGCGTGTGTATGTATGTATGTGCCTTGTTTTTTGCTTAGACTGGCAGCAGCTCCAACACTCAGCTTCGTGGGACGAGAGTTATGATGTCACAACCACATAATGATGACATAATGACACGACGACATACTGCTGCCCACGACAGCGGCACCGGGGGGCGGGGCTATGTGGGTGGTTAGCTAGTATGTTTACATGTGTTGCCATGACGACTGGATTTCGCTGCCGCAGTCTTTTTTTCCCATAGAAAACTGCTTTTGGCACAAAAAGTTGAATATTTCTTAAAGCGTTGGTCGCAACTTTCCACGAGATATAAGTTTAGATATATATTTATATATATTTGTGAGTCTATTCATTAACATATATATATATATATATATATGAATAGACTCACAATATATATATATATATATATTGTGATATATATATATATATGTTAATGAATAGACTCACAAAATAGACGGTCGTTTGATATATTTGTAAATATATTGTATTATAACTTTATTATATGTAATAACTATATCTGACGCGGCTGCAAGCACACATTACAAATATGCTTTAAATTATGACGAAGACAGCTTTGCTTTTGATGTGTAAAATAGAAAAGTAAGAGGTCGTTCTGTGCAAGTCAGTCGGACAATATCCACTGTAACCGTTATGGAAGCGCTCAACGTTTATCTGCTAACGTTAACTATTTAACCATTACTCAAAGTGAACTATTGCTAAGACATTCATTAATGCTACAATAAAATCATCTAGGTTTAAACTTTTGTTTCAAGCCATACCGTTTCTGCAGGTTATTCGTGTTGCTTTCCACTGGAAGTCGGAAATCGGTAATTCCGAGTGTCACTCTCCGCCTCTGAGCTACATACATTCCATGTTCGTGTTCTGAAAAACATGGACCCCAACCCGCAGCACATTTGTCTTTGTTTGCCAAGCTTGTGAATTCTACAAGTGAAAAAGTTTTTTTTTAACAAAATAACAACTTACTTAAAATCGAACACGTTTGAAGTAAAGATTTATAGAAACTGACTTTTCCGAGTAGGAGTTTAAATTTTGCCGAGTTCCGGCTTCACTTGAACGCAGCATTGGCAAATACTGTTCCTCAACTGTTGTGACCTGTTGGTTGTCGTGACAACGCGTGTCTACCCAGTAAACCGTCTCTCGATTGGCTGTCGGCGTTTATATATTTATATAAATACGAGTTTATGTCCTTTTAAATAGTTAATTCTTTTTCAATAAAATTGTCTTCATTATTTTACAGAGATTTCTATAAACCATGTGAAATGATCTGTGGGAATAACAAAAGGGATTTATAAATCACTGAACTGATACGACCACGCATGATCCTTTATTTTTATTTTTCACATTCGTACAAATCCAATAAAGTTCATGCCTCCTGAATGGAGTGATGGACTGGTATTAACTGGTGTTAACATATTTTTTTTACTGTTTAGGACCTACTCACAACAACAGGGAATAAACTAAAGAAAACCTTAGTTGACAACTGGCACCTGTAAAGGGGTGGGATATATTAGGCAGCAAGTGAACAGTCAGTTCTTGAAGTTGATGTGTTGGAAGCAGGAAAAATGGGCAGGCGCAAGGATCTGTTGATTCTGACAAGGGCTAAATTATGATGGCTAGACAACTGGGTCAGAGCATCTCCAAAATGGCAGGTCTTGTACCCCGAGGTGTTCTTGGTATGCAGTGGTTAGTACCTACCAAAAGTGATCAAACGAAGGATCGGCGACAGGGTCATGGGCACCCGTGGTCTGATTGATGCACGTGGGGAGCGAAGGCTAGTCTGTCCGCTCTGATCCTACAGAAGAGCTACTGTAGCACAAATTTCTGAAAAAGTAAATGCCGCTATGGTAGACCCACCACTGAAAGCGCCTACAATAGGCACGTGAGCTTCAGATTGGACCATGGAGCACTGGAAGAAGGTGGCCCGGTCTGATGAATCACGTTTTCTTCTACATGATGTGGATGGCCCGGGTTAGGGTCCGATCTGATCGAGCATCTATAGGATGTGCTGGAACAACAAGCCCGATCCTCACATCCTCCCAACTTCCAGGACTTAAAGGATCTGCTGCTAACGTCTTGGTGCCAGATACCACAGGACACCTTCAGAGGTCTTGTGGAGTCCATGCCTCCACGGGTCAGAGCTGTTTTGGTGGCACGAGGGGGAGCTACACAATATTAGTGGTTATTAGTGTTGGTTTTAATGTTGTGGCTGATCAGTGTTTACTCCTGGAAATTCAGACCTACTTTAAGTGAGGTGCTAAACTTATGTCCGATCTCTACAAATAACCTTAGATCTCAGAATACAATAATACAAACAGTAAATAACTGTTTGTATTATTGTGCTCACCCTGGCGGTCGCCTGCGTGAGCGCCTCCAGGCGTTGCAAAGACATTTCACTGCACATGTATGAACGTATGTATATGTATGTGACAAATAAACCCTTTTAAATCTTGAATCTTTGATTCCTTGTATTATTATATTATTAGATGTGATGGTGGTTATACTAGTGCTGCTATATATTGTACTTATAGAAGCAACAATTGAACTGCATTCGTTTTGTTACCAAATGTTTATGTTTCTGTTGTTTGCTTTGTGTCAAGTTGGTTGGATTGCATTTACTTTGTAAGACATGAGATAGCTTGACACTGTATCAAGGCGAGTGTGTGTGTGTGTGTGTGTGTGTGTGTGTGTGTGTGTGTGTGTGTGTGTGTGTGTGTGTGTGTGTGTGTGTGTTGTGTGTGTGTGTGTGTGTGTGTGTGTGTGTGTGTGTGTGTGTGTGTGTGTGTGTGTGTGTGTGTCTGGTCACTTGCTGGAAGTTGAAACTGAGTGTGGAGTGGTGGAGGAAATACATGCCTTAGGTGAAGAGTTTTGGCTGGAAATACCAAGTTGATCAAATACTGCAATTAGGGATGTGATTAGAAGGGGGGAAAAAAGAGCAGGGACATTTTTAAACGATTCAGTTGGCCTGCTCGGTCTCTCTTCTTTCCGTGCAAATACTGAGAGACTGTTTTTGGCACTGCAGCCATTGTTCCCAGCCCTGTCTCATTCCTGGTGTCTCTCAACACACGGGTCACTAAGCTGCCCAGTCTGTTAGAAAATTGGATTTATGCTGCATTCCACGGAAGTCGGAAATCGGTAATGTCAACTCTGGTCCCCACTTCCCAGCTAGAATGTGCTCCATTGCCTCTGTTTCGGGAATACATGGACATCCACAGTCTATTTGTAGTTGTTGGGCAAACAAGGGAAGCTCACACGCTATGTGAACATGTCATCAGAACCGCAGAGCATTTAGAATATAGATTAGACTTGTCTTATATTAAATAAAAAACCCCAAAAAACCCGCAAAGGGAAGTGTGTTCGCCGTTAACGGCGTGTGACGCCCGGTCCATTATCTCGGGTTCAGCGGCGAAATTCCCACTTGGAACCCCCACTTAAATGGCGGTTACCCCTTTTCCCAATAAGAGGCTGTATTTTTCCGAGGTGGAGTTTCGACGGAACGCGTTTGTTGGTTTGCGCTTTTCAAAGGGACGGGCAGCCGGCGTCCACAGACTCCGCCCCCTCCCGTCAGCCACACGCTGACGTCACCCGCAGCGTGACCTCCTCCTCCTCCTCCTCCTCCTCCTCCGTCCGCGGCTCGACGAGATCCAGCCGCGAACCACCACCCCAAACCATCCCGGCGGACATGGAAGCGGCAGCGTCCTCCTCCAACCGGTGCAGGTAAGACCAGGGCCGTGTGTGGATGAAATGGGTGATCGCAAATGGGAGAGACGTGCGCTTCCCCTGGTTGTCAAGGCTGCGGCGGGAGCCCCATTAGAAAACGCTTCCGACCACCAGGGATGTACAAGCACAAGGACCAAGTGTTGCATCACGCATTCTGACATTTCACTGCATATATGTATGAAAGTATGTATATGTATGTGACGAATAAAAATCTTGAATCTTGAATCTGACAAGACGCTTATTGTTGGGGTTCTAGCGCCGACCCGGATTAAAATCGGACGTCAACCGCACGAATGATCACGAAACGAGACCACACTGAAATCGCCCTGTGTTTTTCATTTTACGTATGTCTGTCTGTTTGTTTGTTGGTTGTTGGAATTCGTGAAGTGTAAACCAAGACATTCACACACACACCGAAAAGAAAAGAAAAGAAAAAAGACCCCCCCATAAATTAGCGTTCTGGGCACGCCAGCCTGCGGAGCCGTTAAAGAGACAGCCACGAATCCATGCTGCGTTCCGACGCAAAGCAGAAATCGTGATCTCCGATCGGCTGGCTCCCACTTCCGCACGGAGCGGGTTCCATTGCCCCTGTTCGCGGAACCGCGGAGGCCCGCAGTCGATACCCGTGTGCTTGGCCGGCTTGTGGATGGCTCAAGCCACACGACGTCTTTCAGCGCGGCATAAAAACCAGCGTAGTCTGAAGTCGGAGTCAGGTGCGTTTTCAAACGAGATCCCACGCTAAAAGGGAGCCCTTTATTTGTTTTTGGGGTTTTTTTTTTTACCCTCCGTGACGTCAGAGATGGCGTCTCGCTCAACCCGGGCCCGAAACTTCCGACTTGGAACGCCGGCTTAACTGTCCGCTCCTTCGCACGTCACCCGGTAGGAGGTGGTGGGGGTGGGGGTGGGGGGGGGGGGTTGTCCGAGCTGCCGCGGTGATGGAACGCGGCATTGAACGGGAAAGTGCTGATGGCAGCGGGACGCGGTCCCCCCGCAGCACCACGGAGAGCTCCCTCGCCGCCGCGGCGCTGCGTGGGCGTCCGTCCACAAGTGATTCAACCCTCATAAACATTTTTTATTTTTGGATAAACGGGATTGCTAGTTAATTGTTTATTTTTTTTCCTCCTAGGTTGGCCGTTTAGTTTACATTATAATTATTTTAACATTTTTAAACTTAATTAGTATTTTTTATGTTGGCCATTTTTTTTCTCCACCTTTTTTTTTTTCCCCCACGTCTTTCCGCGTTTATTGCTTATTATCTGTTTTCTCTTTATATTTATGCATCCAATCTAATCAAATTTTCCCCAAAAATTCCAAACAGTACAATTCTTTAAGGAACCATCACAGTATATTTAAATTTGAAATGGAAATCAGAAATCGACTAAAATGAATATACACAACTAAGTAAGTACATGTACGTGAAAAAATGTACTTTGACACTTTCCGCCGCTGGTTTGAAGGACACGGGGACAACTCAGCACGGAGATGTTTCACGTTTAGTGTCATTACGTTTATGAATCACTCATTAAAAATGTTCAGTAAATGTGGATAGCGCCCGCCTACCGCTTGCCCCGCTTCCTCGAAGCTCTGCATGTGCACACGCGGATCAACCACTGATCAGGAATGATAAACCAGTCATGTGCATCGCCGCCGTAGTGTCTGCCTGGGTGTGTGCCCAAAACTGCCCTAACCTGCTGTTAAATGAAGTATAGCTTGAGGTTCATGGAGGACCACATATGTTATTGACATGATACAAATGACCATTCAAGGAGGCCTGGACGCGTCAGTCAACCGCCAATGATGTTCCACTGGGAGCAACCGTTTAATCCAGTTACTTTTTGACAATGATATTACAGATTACATGTTGCTATGGTTCTTTCTTTATTATTTATTTTGTATACTTTATAAATCCGTCGGATTGGTAGGTAGGAGCGCCAGGTTGGGGGGTTAAATGTCATGCTCAAGGACGCATCAGCACGCTACTAGGAGGAGCCGGGGATCGAACCGGCGATCTTCTGATTACTGATCCACTGCCCCCCGACTCATGAATCTTGGCTGACTATTCTAGCGGTGTCATGAACCAACACTCATATTATAGAAGGACGTTTATTTTCTTCAACATTCATCTTTGATTAATAACCCAGACATTCTTTTTTGAAATAAAACAACCCAACCACCTAATACTAAATAGTTACATAGCATGCAGCATAAGTTGGAAGTATCGGAATAGGGATATTTAATCCCACAAAGGCTTACACTGCCACAATAACATGCATAATGGCGACAAAATATGCATAATGGAGAAAAGTGTAGACAGTCTTGGTCGGCATTCGGCGTTCCCTTTGAAATTTGTGATTTTTCCGTTGCGTCCAGCTACAGCTACGAGGATTATAGGGAGACAACAGACTGGCTGCTGGCCCATACCCAGCAGCGTCCTAAAGTGGCCATTATCTGCGGCTCAGGCCTGGGAGGACTGGCTGACCTGCTGGACAACAAGACTGTTGTCCCCTATAAAGACATCCCACGCTTCCCCCAAAGCACCGGTAAAAGCTTTGTTTGTTGTGTGTGTGTGTGTGTGTGTGTGTGTGTGTGTTTACTACAGTAAGTCCAAGCATCCTTAAAGCTGCTGCCCATGTGTGTTGGGTTGCAGTGCAGGGCCATGCGGGCCAGCTGGTATTTGGAAGCCTGCAGGACCACCAGTGTGTCTGCATGCAGGGACGCTTCCACTTCTACGAGGGCTACGACATCTTCACGGTGAGCCGAGTTCGGGCCAGCAGAAGTAGAACGACACAATATGTTGTGCAGGGAGCATAGGCCAGCAACTTCTCTCCATCACAAGCGGTCCATGGCGGTCCATAGAAGGGAGGTCAGCAATAGTTCCCTCAGGCTTGCCCTTCTTTGCATCATGGTTTCCTGCCTGTGGGAAGGGTCTTGAAGTCAGAAATGCTCAGTGTTTGAACAAGCAACTCTGATTTATTACGTGGTTTCCCTAACCCACCAGTTGGCTTCAACCCATTTGCAACAATGACAGTACAATATTTTTGCATCCTGACAAATGGGGACATGTTTAAGTAAAAGGGTAAAAGAGCCAAGACTTAGACAAGACAGTACCCATGACTGTAAAATGTTACCTTTAGTAAGAAAAAGGTTAGATTGGTTCTATGTTCTATTTTTCCATCAATCAAAGTCCAACAAATCTATCTAATCTATTTAACATCTGAATTTAATTTGAAAGACACAACGTCAACAACGCAAGGGAGATGTGCTTGTGAGATTGTTTTATCTGAAGAAGGTTTGGACTTACAAGTCAACCTCAACGTGTTTTGATTAGTCCTCAGATAGCGTTGGTGTAAAAAGGCAATTGGACTTTTACAAGGCAATCTTGTCCTCTTGGAAGTGGATACACTAAAGCAAATTTTTATGCTTGTGTCAGAGAGCTCCTTGTGTGTAAAGCAGACAGTTGATACCTCTCATTTAAGTTTCATGCTGTGTCATAATGTCAATTGTTTATTGTTTGATACAAATGAATGAGTAATAAACTCTTAAGACCGGGTAAAAATAAATAAATAAATAAAACGGGTCTCATAATGTTTGGCCCAGATTTCTAGGCAGATTTACGCTGGATTTTATTTCATCCTTAGCCATAATTCAAGTTTTATGACAAGGTCATAACAAGCTGCGGCAGCCGGGATGAACAGAATTGTCTTTGTGAGAACAGCCTTGGCTAACCTTTTACCACGCGCGTTGAATGATCAGCCATAAAATCCTAGGGTTCGTCTTCACTAAGAAAACAAACCAGTTAATTTGATCCCTTCCACTCCAGTCTGACCTTTGTTCTCTTTACAGATAATGTTTACTCTCATCAACTTTTTGCTAGACGTGATGTGGTGTAACTTGGAAATATGTAAAAATAAGCCTGACTATATAAAAAAAATACAACCTTATATATAGTGCAAATACAACATCATATATAGGACAGTACAAGGTCATTGCGGCTCTATTTGAGAAAATGCCTGTGGTGTTTATAATCCCCCTGTTCTGCAGTTACATTTAATTTAATTAGGGTAAACTTATCAGGTCTAAAATCAACTCCAATAGGCGTGAGTCCACCATTATTTGGTAGCTGAGGCAGTTAATTAGACTTCGGTTCATAGCTTGCCCTTGTGACTTGTGACCTGCGATGTTGTGGTTTGCATGGTTCAGCTTTCGTGTTTCTACCCTCCAGGTAACGTATCCAATCCGCGTCTTCTTCCTGCTGGGCGTGGAGACCCTGATTGTGACGAACGCGGCGGGAGGCCTAAACGCCAGCTTCAACGTGGGGGACATCATGCTTATCAAAGACCACATCAACCTGCCAGGCTTTGCCGGGCAGAACCCACTTTGTGGCCACAACGACGACAGGTTTGTTGATGAACAAGGAGCAAGCTACTCTGAAGTTTTCAGACTGCACTGCAGTATCTTTCAGGAAATCCTTGTCGCATGTGGAGTGCCACTGCTGTTATGTTCGTTTTGCATTCAAGTGCTGGTGTTTAGATTACTCCTAGAAACTGAAGACCCCTACAGCAGCATTCTCCAATGGGTGTGGTTTTGGAGGTGTCAGCCTGTTCATTCAGCAGTTTGTCTTGCCAGGTTTGGGGTACGTTTCCCCTGCATGTCAGATGCATATGACCGTGATCTGACCGCCCTGGCCAAGCAGACGGCGGAGGAGCAGGGCTGCGGCGGCTTCCTGCGGCATGGGGTTTACTGCATGCTGAGCGGACCGACGTTCGAGACCATTGCAGAGTGTAGAGCTCTGCACCACCTGGGAGCCGACGCTGTGGGTGAGTACGGCTCTGTCCGACTCCCAGTGACACATGCATAATATGTTTACCGTAGCAGATAGTGTTTTTAAGTAGTGGGTCATGACTAAGGTTTAGGTTAACCAGGTGAAATGGAAAGAGAAGTAAATGGTTCATCGGATGTAAAATCTACAGAGCATCCATTGTAGAGTGCACATAGTATTGTCATAACCAAATTTAGCTGGGCTACTCATCCCACTGCTTTCAAGCCACATATGTGCAACATATATCGAAGCGACCAGCTAGATCCCGACAGGTGTGCTGTATCTTTGTGGAATGTTTCATCCAATGGTTTATGAAATATTCAACTTATTGTGCCAAAATGTTGCCCCATAGGTCTTCTATTGGAAAAATAGTGTGGCAAAGAAATCCAGTTATCATGGAAACAGATGTAACATATTAGGGGAATTCCCCACATAGCCCTGCACATACATACACACACACAAACAGGGCCAGCACAATTTTACAGTTTCACCAGGAATTGTCTAAATCTTGGATTATTAGCTTCCAAAACACTAGAATGAGGGTGGCTTTTTTGTGCTTAATGACCTTACAAAACATCCACAACATGTGCTCTGTCTAGAGATGCAGACTAGCATACTATATAGTACGCCAAATTAGTATATAGTATGTCTGAAACCCTAGTATCTTCAGTTAATGTGTAAAAAGTACTAGGATGACATAATACAACTGTGAAATGTAGTACGCAAACTATGTACTACACTGACGTCAATATTCCATGACCACATTGTGACCTCACAAGGACAACCTGTATCTCTAACCCCAACCCTTCCCTTAGTTATGCGTTTCCAGATGCAGCGCTAGATTTGAAGATTTCAAGACACAAAGCTTGCTCTATGTCTCCATCGGCTCTGTTTAAGGTATGAGTACCGTGCCAGAGGTGGTGGTGGCGCGCCACTGCGGCCTGCGCGTCCTGGGCCTCTCCCTCATCACCAACAAGGTGGTGACGGATTACGACAGCAAGGAGAAGGCCAATCACCTGGAGGTGCTGGAGACCACCCGCCTGCGGACACAGGACCTCCAGAAGCTGGTCAGCTACATCGTAGCCAAGATCTAAAGCCTGCAATGGGATTGAAGCTAGGGAGGAATAAAGAGAGGGTTATTTAGTCGTTAGTGAGTCAATCTAGAGAGAGAGAGAGCGATCAAAGCGTTAGTCCTCTCCCTCAGTCTACAAAATGAAAGTAGCAAACGTTTGAGGCATATAAGTAGATGGAAGATAGCAGCAAAGATAACGTATTCGCAGTTTGTCAGTAACCAATGAAAGGTGTCACGTGTCACTTTAAGAAATGGTTAACTTATGGGCATAAGTCCAAATATAACCTTCAAGAAAAGGTCAAAACATTCGTTGAGGTATCGCAACGAAATACCACACACGTTATTGGCAAAAGTTGTCTCTCGAAAACGTGTGCTGTCTATTGTAAAAGAAAAAACGATCTGATCGAATATCGATCTCTGATATTCCCAGGATTACCAATGTTTCCTGGTTTAGAACTGTCGTTACTAACGGGAACCTCGGCACTTTCAGGGGCTACAGCAATAGCACAGCAGACGCCAGAAAGTAACATCTGGAGAATGGTAGAATACCTTTGTCCAACGCCCCAACAACAGTCATAATATCCTTTGGTTATGCTTGTTGTTGATCTGTAGGAAAATCTTATGTATTGCATAACACATTTCACGAGATTTGCCTCCAGATCAACGTCCATGGGAGGATACGTAGAAAGTAGGGGTGTGGGGTTACGGCAGCTCCCGTTTATAACCTCTGCAAAAAGATTTAAATTCCCTTCCTTTCCACTTATACACATTTTACATTAATCAGTTTTGATGTGGATTAAATTGACTTTATCGAAATAGCTTGGCAATTAGATCCCTGCAGTAATATCCGGCACACGGTTTGAGGCATCTTTGCTCGCACACGTAAATCCCCAAAACGACAGCACCTGCAAAAAAAATTACTACACCTCTTATTAATACATATTATACATTTATATTTTCCTCTCTTTCTTTCCCTTTTTCCCTGAATGTTTGATGTTGGGGGCGGCGGTGGGGGGGAAGGGGGTGAACACAAATGTCAGTGTATGTATGGCTGTATGTTTTTTAAATGCCAAAAAAATATCTATAATGTTAAAATAAATGAAATCATAAGCCCTTACTCAACAATTATGTCTAAAAGTTGGAAATTTTACCGGCTACCTATTATTGTGCCTGCTTACCAATTGGCAGACAAAACAAAGCGTTACCCATTTTTTATCTGGACTATGTGTTGCACCCCCTCTCTGAAAATGTAGCGCCAATGTGACTGTTGATAGCCGGTCGTTCATTGTAGGGATTATGTAACGGTTATAAATGACTTGTCTTACAATCTAGCAGAGACTAAGTAGAACTGAGCTGTATGTGTGTGTAATTTATTACTACCTCTGTGTAACATTTTGGAAAGCTGGTCATCGACGGCTTGCCTTACGTGAGAACTACTTACCGTGATGGTACAAAAACCAGAACCAGAACGTGAACATATAGGGCTATGAACTGGTCTTGACAAAATAATACATGGATTTTGAGGAGAATAGGGAATCATTTGTATGATCAAACATAGTCGCTGCAGTCGATATAAACAGGACCAATCATGGCTTACTTGATTTTTTTGGTGCTATCTAGTGGAACCTGTTAAATATATATATATACCTTTTATATTTAGATGAGAATCCAAGTGGCTGCATAGAGGAAATATATGTATTTCCTTTGTTGATCTAGATCGATATCTTTTTGGAATCAGAGTGGACTAATTAGAACTAATTTAACTATTTTATACTGTATATTTATTAAGAAGAGTGTTCCAAATGAATGGCAATCAATGGGACCAGCTATATTGACTGCAAAATATACATATATATCTATATATATATATATATAGATATATATATAGATATATATGTATACATCCTATACAGTCTATCCCAGAATATAAAATACATATATTCCTAACCTTAGGGAACATTATGAAATGTGAAGGTAAGGATCATGTTCCAATTTGCCAGAGAGTTCTTACAGTCTAGCGGATTAGTTTAAAATCAAACTAAGGACTCCAGGGTTGTAAAAGTCAAGTTGTCGTTGCGTTAAGCATGAGGGGGATTCATCAAAGGTTTTCTCTGTCGGACCGTTATGTCAGGCAGAACCATTATCCTGGGGACTCGCACTGGTTTTCTTTCCGGGCCTCGTCTGAGGCCGCCCTTCAGCTTCTATCAGGCATCCCATTCATTCACGTCCATGAGGCCCGTCGGCCGGCGGGTCAGGAGCCGAAGGTGCGAAGTCTTTAAGATCCCTTGGTACGAAAATGCGATGTTTCCCCTGAGAATCGACATCCTATTGACAAAGCGTTCAAATGTTATCTCTGTCTTTTAAAAACTTGACCATGTTCGCACTGACTAATCCAGCTAAGATTATGATGACTCTCCAAATTCGTATTGTGAAATTTAATGTGGTTAAATTTGCGATACATCCTGTAATAATAGGGAAATTAATTTCACTTGTTAAGAAAATATTTTGTTCTATTAAAATGGGATTTATTTTCATCCAAAACTACGCTTCTGTAATAAAAGGCTATAAATTACACTAACGCCTCTCGTGTCAAAGTGTTATTTATGGGGGTTGGTGTGTATTTGGTTGGATGTGCTCCTTTACACATCAATTTCTCACGCGCAGACTTTTATACACACGTGAGGAAATGGTCATTAAATCATATTTGTGGTGTGGGGATGCTGTGGTTTGAGCAGCCACACCTAACCTGGGTCCAGGCAATTGGGGATCGGGATCAGAGTGGCTGCATACGAGCAGCAGGTTAAAGCCACTATCCCCACACACACCCAGGAGAGGAGCCCTTGTCATGACGCGTCTCCATCTGGTTCTGGGCTTATTATAAACTGTGTCTGAAACCCCCTCGTCCATGTCTCTGTGCTGGAGGTCCCTGAGAACACCACTTGGATAGTGTGTGGTGGGCGAAACTGCCACAATATTATATCAATTTATATTCACAGGAGGAAAGCCTGATGAAGGCTGATAACAGTAACACATCGGGCCACAATGTATTGTTATTAAGACCTTAAATGACCACACAGTCACACATTGAATTGAATGAATTGATTTTATAACTGCTTCTGCTTCGAACGGAGAGTGGGAGTGGACAAGACTGGGACGACGAGATAAAGATATAGAGGAGACGGATAGAGAGAGGGAGGGAGGGGCTGGAGAACTTTAGAAACGAGAGAGGCGGGCCGAAGGAGATTTAAAAAAATGACTGGAGATTGAAGAGATACGGCTGCGTGTACAACAGAGAAGGAAAGTAAAAGCCGGCATAGGCCTGTGTGGCTGCCATCGCTGCGTCACTATCCTGGCGTCCTGAGTCCTTTGAGGTTAATTCTCCAAGTACGAGGATAGACGTACCGTTGACTAAGTTAAGTAAATATATTGATTAGTTACTATGATAAAAAATATGATACTGCAGTATGGTCAGTGTTCATTTTTTTTTTAAAAGGCTTTTTTCTGTTAATGGACCGTTTTCACATGGACGGACGGACGGACAGACATAGACAGGCAGACAGACAGACAGACACAGATAAATGGATGTAAATGGTCCATTGCAATATAGTGAATTTGAGTAAAAGCTTGTTAATCAGCACAATTATAGAATATAAATTAAAAAGAAATACATGGAATATAACAGATTTCAAATAAGCTCTGGTAAATAAACGGAAATTATCAAGTTTTAGAGAGCAAGAGCATTTTTAAAGCACTCCATAGTGATCAGATGTTATAAAAAAGAGGATTACATACAAATAAGAACGACTGAAAGTAGTAAAGATCCTCAAAAAAGTGCAAATCCCAAACAAACTCAATTACTGCAACATGCAACTGAAAACCACCTCCACCCTAGATGTAATTCCCATGTGTGTCCACGTCCCTCACGTCATGTACAGTAATGATGATCCATGTCCAACGCCTGTTACTGATTATGACTCGGTTAGAAGTAGGAGGCAGAGAAAACACAGCGTTAAATGCTGAGTTCACTCAACACTCTTACATGACATTTATCAGATGCTTGCATCTTCGTCAGTAGACCTGGTCGACCAATCGACTGCATCATACACACACACACACACACACACACACAAAAACACACACAAAGTCATACACACTAGCATCTACAGTGGCTCGATCATAGTAAATGGGATCATGTCTTAAAGGCGTTTTTTTTTTTTCAAATTTACTGCCAATCAAAAGTAGTAATCAGAAATTTTGAGCGTATATATGAGAGTATATATGATCACTTAAGTGTCATCACTACTTTCCAAGGCATTTATTTTGTTCCACCAGTGCTTATATGCTTTGTAGCCTTGTGTGCTTTTGGCTGTCGTGACAATTTTTTATCCAATGACCGCCGTGACGGCAATCAGCCGAGCCACACATGTTTAGATGCCATTCGTCCAGGGTTGGATAAAGTGCTCGCCCTCCCAGGGCTGCAAAAAATGCATCAATAAAGTCCAATTGCTTTTCCATGGTGATACACTTGCAAATATCTTACGCATGTGTGAGAAATGTTGTTCCCTTCCCCCAAAGACAACCGATTGTAAATCTGAAAAAAAACGAACAAAAAAAAAACCTCATAAATGACGGGAACATTCACCACGATTATGTCTTCTAAACATCATGGAATCGGGTTCAGAACATGAGTGAAGCTGACCAGTTGATGCACTGTCAACAATGCAGAACCCGATTGACTCCCACCAAGAAGACTCTTTGAATCTACACTGGAAAGCGGATTGTCTTCAAACACCACAAAATCGGATTCACCGAAAGCCTCTCCCGGGATATGTAGCAGTAATCATATCCCAAAGCAAAACGCAAGAACAAGAAATTTGCAAACGGAACTGGCCTCAACTCCCTCAATGGGTTTTCAATGGCCGGGCCGGGTGTATTGTCATTGAGCATTTGATCCAGTAACTTGGATAGGATTCAGCAGTGGGATAGGTCAAGGTGCTTCCCCTACAGTACAGTCTGCAGTTCCACCGATCCATAGCCGAGAAGCATAACCCTTCATCCCCCAAAAGCCGACCTCAGAGTAAAATTCGCAAAACCTTAAAAATGGTTCAATCCATAACGGCCTAATTACTTTTAATCTGAATTGAGATGTGGAAATGTATAAGATTAAAAAAAAGGGATCTTTTCACCTAATAAGATCTGGCTGTTCTTGCCTCCCCCATTACTGCATGGTGTCCTGCATAGTAGATTAACCATTAATATAAAGGGTTTTTTTTCTTGTCTTTTCTTATAATTTACATTTATTATGGAGGTTAATCACTGCTAGCTGCGGGCGGTGTGGGGAATGTGATTAGTGTGTGAGTTCTAATTAAGTGTTTGAAGCTCCTCAGCCCTGGCAGCCAGGCTGGAGGAGCTGCACGCTTAGATACACACACAGATGTATCCAACACACACACACACACACACACTGACACATACACACACACACACAAACACACATATACAAACACATGCATTCTCTCTTTTTTTTTTAAATTCCTCTGTAGATCTGGATTAGCCTGTACTGCATCACATCATCATTATGATCATTCTCATGGTCATTGCTGACTATGATAGTAAGTAAGTAATTGTTTGTCCTGTGCATTTTTTGGTCCATCTGTTCCATCTTTCACTATTGTTATTATCATCTATATTATTCTAATTATCATTATTATAAGGATATTATAAGGATTTATATTCCCCATTGGCTCTTCTCTAACTCTATTTCATGAAGATCTACAGAATATTCTCCTTTACTAAAAAAAAAATAACCCTATAACTCGACTAATGTCTCTTATGTGATATGCAGTTGGTTGAATACTTCCGAAAAAAAAATGTATTTTACAGTATTAGTACATTTAATGTACTAATAATGTAAAATAAATGTATTTATTTATTTAATAAATGAAGTATGTGAATATATATGTATATATACCAACATTGTTGGTTTCTTCAACCTCAAGATATAAGTCTCAAATATGTTTGTACGTCGCATTATTTCAAAATGGCAAAACAATTGTTAATTATAAATTTAAATCAAGCACTTGACTATTATTTTATGATAATAATGATAATAATAATAATAATAATAATAATAATAATAATAATAATAATAATAATAATAAATACAACGGGTCTGTCTGCGGTGACGTTGCGCCCCCAGCGGCCGCACGGTGCAACTGAGGCTCGGTGCGGGGGGTTAAAAAGCGGCGGGCAGCCTTGCGCGGCGCGCAGTGTGGCTCCAGTCAGAAAGTTGAGAGCGGGATTTTTGTGCCCGGGACTTAAGGCTGTGCACCCGACCTCTCCCGAGTCGAACCTCATCTGATCGAATCGAATCCCCCCGAAAAGATGGCAAATAAATCCCAGCAGCAGCCGCCTCACCTCCACCTGGCCGAGGTCACCGCATCCCAGTTCCTCGACATCTGGAAGCACTTCGACAGCGACGGTAGGTCAAAAGTTGTGAAAAGTTACGAATAATAATGAAAAGAATTGAAGATAAATATGAATACCAACCGCATTATTATTATTATTATTATTATTATTATTATTATTGTATTATTACTAATATTAGTAGTATTGTTATCGTTGTTATTTTGTTTCGTCAGACAGTTATTTAAGCCGTTTAAATTCATTTTGTTTGAGTCTATCTACATAAGTGCATCATTTAGTCACTTCAAATTCTGCTGGTTTCTTTTATCCTTACACTTTCAGATAGGTGGGGTTGATTGATAAATAGTTTATTATTATTATTATTATTATTATTATTATTATTATTATTAATAATAATAAATTTATTTATTTATTTATTTATTCGATTTTATTAACATTAATATTGTATTATTATTATTGTTGTTATTATTATTATTATTATAAGTGTTCAATTCACAAACCTACCAACCAAAGCAGCAGCTGCAGCCTTAAAATGCACTTAATTGATTATTTGTAGTTGATGCGTTAAGTGCAGTGTTAAGATATTGATTATTGATTATTGACTGTACAATAATCAAAAAATACAAAGACATTGCATTGATTTAACCTTGGTCGGCAGTGGCTTGTGACTCTGGATGATGCTCATCGTCAGTTTTGTGTCATTTATAGGAACCACTTCACTCAAAATAGGTGTTAAAATAGGAGAATCTAGAATCTCATATCTTTTGCAGAACTTTACAGGGAAAAATGTGATACAATAGTCTGTTCGTCTACTGAGGCTAAGTTAAGGAAATAACCAATTCACAGTATCAGCTCTGTGACTCTACAGACACCGTTTCCTTTCTCTGTCTCAAACTTAACTTATTTGTGGTGCTATATATTTCTCAGCAACCTTCTTTCCCTCTTTCTTGCTGTCCCTTTCAGTTTGAGCCCCTTCCCTCTCACTCGCTCTTTTACATATCGTTTGTATCGTTTTACAAACCGATTTGTGTGTGTGTGTGTGTCAGTGTATGTGTGTGACTTTTATTGAATCTTGCCCTCGCTCTTAGATATGTGTTGAATTGTGTTGAGTTTTTGGAGT
>NC_137201.1:10128052-10228052 GCF_960531495.2 Zeus faber | reverse complement strand
CTCTCTCTCTCTCCCTCACGCCGTCGTTTCACCTCGCCCTGCTACGTTGGCGCGGAGTGTATCAACAAAAGGACTCTGCGCACGGTCTGCGCGTTTCGGGCTTTTTGAAGTCCTCGCTCCCTCTCCCTCCGAGGAGAAAACTCAAACTATTAGCAGAGTGAAGGCTGAGCGTAGCCGAGCAAACCAGGGTGGGATTAGAGGCGGTTGGAAAGGGAGCGGAAAGTAAACTCGCTAACTGGCGCTGGGCGTCCCGCGGTAAATGTGCAATGTAATTTATAGTCATAGGAAAATCTGTCGCCTGCTGTCGCTGTCTACTCAAATCATTTGTCTGGACTTCTTTTAGGCATGGCGGCGATATGATACAGACCGCAGCGGCTACATCGAAGCAAATGAGCTGAAGGTAAAGATGGGTGGTGATTATCTGCTTGATCGCTGACTAAGGACGATAAAACACCTATTCGCAAATAGGCAGAATGTTTGAAATTTCACATTTTCTCAGACCTCCTGGTCATCCGCAGAGAAACAAGCATCCCTCAAGGATAAAACAAATGGGGAGCGTGCGACGTTACCGGGGTCATTGCCGGCATATGTCTAGCGTTTCCATCAGACTGTTTAGGTTGTTATGGGATCGCGTTTATTCCGGCTGACCGGTTGCAGATGAGATACTCAGGTGTGCTATTTTCAGAGTGTGCCCTCCAAAAGAATTGTATTCCTCTTTTAGCTGCAGATGAGTTTACAGTCAAAAACAAAATCTGTCAAGCAATGTGGCTATTATATATTTAGCTCGAATTTTCGAACACATTCTCAATTGTAAAACTCAAGATTATTCCCGGGTCCGTTGCAATGTAAGCAAACGTTCCACCTCTCTGCCGATTCCAATTTCAGCCTTTTAGACAGAAAATATGCATTGAGAGTATTGATTACTATTTGCCCTTGTTATAATCACAGCGGAGAGTTGTAACGGCCGCGGTTATTACAAACCCAGACTGCGTTCGGAAAATCTATTTAGCCACAGGTCCTCTTTTATCCCTTTTCTGCATCAACTGTCTTCCTCAGGGTTTTCTGTCGGACCTGCTGGAGAAAGCCAACAGACACTATGACGATGTGAAGCTCCAGGAGTACACACAGACCATCGTAAGGCTTTTGCACATACAGACACATATAGGAGGATGCAACACGCATACAGGGAAACCCTCCAGACACTGACATTTAATGTATAACCAATGGTATTTAAGATCTTGGTGAGGCGCACAAGGCAGAATTATTGGACCACTGATATTTCCTAAACCCCCAACACCCACATTGATATCCAAATGTCTACGTTCATTGTGATACTGAAAGGTTTAGGAATAGCAGTACTATAGTATTCTCAGTCTAAGGAAAGATATGGAACATATGGAACGGAAGATGGCTGCCGCCCCATGCGGCTGACTGATCGCGACTCTGTCCTTCAGGTGATCTGTTCAATGCTCAGATGTGCCAACATCTGCTTGTTCTTAAAAAGCCTGAGAGCCTGACCTGGTTTTGCTGAAGGAAGACCAGTCGCCTCCTCCATCTGTCTCAACAGACAGATTCGTTCATTGTCGTCGTCCCCCCCCCCATCCAAATAATTTATGGTCCCACTCTGTGGACATGCAGTTATTTTTTCACGATTGAGGTGGGAGAAACATCTCCACTTCGGAAGCCTGCCAAAACGCAATCTATTCGTCCGCCGCATCTCACAACTATATCAGTTCTCATTTCTGGACCGAGCCATCTGTCAAGGGATGGTTGATGGTGGCTCAGAAGTCGACCCCTTCTGATCACTAAGCAAGCACTTTTATTTCAAGACATTGTACTTATTTTCCCCTCTCGTCTTCTTCTCACATTCGTGAGCAATGCTGGTGTTAGAGGACCTTCATCGGGTTTTGAGAATAATGATTTTAGACACCCACTTGCCCCAAGTCCAATTTCACACTCCCAAAAAAAGATTTTTTGAAATGTTGAAAACCTTTGAAAACGTCGTTTGGAGAATATGTCCCCTTTTTTTGATGAAAGAGTTGTGGTTCTAATCAAACCCATTTATACAGTATGTCTATCTTTAAAGGAACCCAGAAATGAATTAGATTGAAAATACCTTACTAGATACCATTGTTTTACTCGTTCAATGAGGTATGAGCTCAAAGGATCGTTTGACGTCTTCCCAAGACCGTGAAGCTTATCAAAAAGCTTTAGGAAAGACCTTTTTTCATAGCTCTGCCCAGAATTAAAAGATGTAAAAATGCGAGCGCACTCACAATGTTTCAGCCAGTGGTCAACCATCTCTCCCGAAGCAATTTAATTACACTGCTTTGCCTTTTTTGCCCTTTTCTTCCATAACATCTTTCAACTTAAAACTTAGCTTCCTTCACACAAAGTCCACTTATCCTCTCTGTTCTCTTGCTCCGTTCTTTTTCACTTCATAGCTCAGGATGTTCGATCTTAATGGCGATGGGAAGTTGGGACTGTCGGAGATGGCAAGGTATCGTGTTCCTTTCGGCTTCATTCAATGCCAACTGCCTTTGGAAAGCGTTCAATCATTCATTTAATTTGAGAACGCCTCGTCATTTGGGATCGTAGGGCATGCATGTGATACATTACACTTTATACTGAACATTTGCACATTCCTGCACAAACTGCACAGCTTCATTAAAAATGAAAAAAAAAACAGCCTTAGTTTACATATGCTTATATATTTCACTAATATTTTACTTATTGTTTTACATTTATGTTTCATGTAATGTTTGCAGGCAATAAAGACTATTCTGATTCTGATAAGCTACATTTGGGTTTAAATAAGCTCCCAGTCTTCTAATGTCCATTCGCCAGCAGCACATTTTTGAGGGTTTGGTGTTTTGTGTTGTACGTAACTAATGAAGACCTTCTCTGCCACAGGCTTCTTCCTGTTCAGGAGAACTTCCTACTGAATTTCCAGGTAGAGCAGGACAAGCTTTACTTGAGTGTAACCCAATCTGTCCCAATCTGATGTCAGAATCACAATTTCATTTGTCATGAATAAACATGCAACTTTTCTTTCATAGGGTGTCAAGTTGACAACTGAGCAATTCAATGCAATCTTCACATTCTATGACAAGGTACGTTATTTTGAGCATGCAGGGGGTCACTTTATGATGAAGTGCATTGGGTTGGTCAGTCGTAAAGTATTTTGTAATCCTGTGACTTTGACTGAACAATATCTGCAAAAATAATGGGTCAGGATAAAAGGGTGTTGAAAATATGTTCTATGCACTATAGTGAGGCTGAAGCAAAGATAGACCCAAGAGGCTCTTCAGCAATGTTTGATAGATGACTACTGCATTACTTGATTTGAAGTCAGTCAACTGTAGTAAAATGAAAAACAATGCAAATTGATGGTTGACCCTCTTTACAAAGTCGGGGAAACAGGTTACCAGCAGTGCACCTGTCACTTTGTAAACAGTTGAGGATGGTTGAACTGTAGTGTAGAATGAACGGCAGTTTCAACCACATTTTTCCACATTCGGTATGACGGAAATGACAACGGCAGAGTCAAGAGAAGTGTAGAATGTCTTTTTTTTATGTGATGTTACGTTTTCGTCAAATCTCCAGGATCTACCCTAGGAAAAGCAATTTTAGACAGTTTTAGCCGTTCCGCAAAATGGAGTCTGCGTTAAAGATTTATCGATTTATCCTTCAGGGGTGATTGGAAGATTTTCCCTGTCTGGAAGGGGGTTTAGGACGAGGGGAGGTTCTCAATATGTCCTTTACAGCTATTTTTGGCTGTCACCGATAAAGGCCTATAACTGTTTAAAAACTCTGATCTCTACAATTTTTTGATGTCGTCGATTGGTTCTGCTCATCTGTATCTCGAAGAAGTACAGATAGTTATACTTGCATAGCCTTGTTTAATGTATGCTTATCTTCATCTTAGACCATATTGGGGAAGAATAATGAGTTAGTAGAACTGTCTACTCTCTCCTAACAGCAACATTTGTTTATAGATGAGTCGCTGCAGTCTATTCTTGTAGACACTCACACCGTGTGTGGAACGGCAATATTTATGTGTGTAATTAGTTTACGCATTATTTTATGAGCCCAAACCCTGCAGCTGAAATACACGCAGCTGCTGTCAGTGGTGCTAAGGGATTGTGGGTAGCGAGCTGCCATACGGCAAAATGCAGCAGGTCAACTGAACACTAACATCGCTCACAGTGCCGGAGCCCAAAATTGTGCAAAGCTTTGAAAAATTTAGCAATGCATGACAGCCTACAATGAAGAAAAGCTTCCCAATGGGCTCAAATGTTGCTCCATTTTTTTTCTTTGACTTTGAGTACAGTGACATTAATCTCATAAACATAGATTACACTTCATTCCTGTTATCTGGGACAGTACAGCCTGGGCGAGTAAACATGAAAGATAATCTTCCAGGAAGGAAAAAAGAGAGAAATTAGTGGGGAAACTAGCGTCTGAGGTTCTCAACAGACTCGCCATGGATGAGTGACAGATCATTTGTTCAACTGCCTGTGGGAGACTTTGAGAAATTTAGACATGGTTTCTGGTTCCAAAGGCTCACAAAACAGATTAGTTGGTGACCTGGGTCACCAACTACAGCACTGGATCTACAGAGTACTGGTTAAGTCCTCAATTATGTATCCTAAGAGGACAAAATGAAATGGAAACATGATAAAGCTTCGTGTAGGTATTAGGAAACAGGTCTCAACCGAGGGGAGGTCATGATGGTTGTGAAGTCAGTTCTTTTCATTATCTTTTCATAGTCTGTTGGAGGGCTACACTTTAAATGTCTAATTTCTTTGTGCCCTCATCTAAGGACGGCAATGGATATATCGATGAGCAGGAGTTGGATGCTCTGCTACGAGATCTTTACCAAAAGAACAAGAAGGTAAGCCGTCCTTAACAGAGGTTTGCAGCGCAAATTCTAATAGTCTTAAAGTGGAAAACTGTAAAAGAAATTCCAATTGATCCCAGTTCTAAAAAGAAAACACTATATCCAGTCAAGTACACACTGAGGAGCAAATTCACAAAGCGATTGCACGGCTTTTGCAGCCGCTAAACCGGCGCAAATAACAGAAAAGGCAAACTTCTAATTCTCAAAGCATCCGCAAACTGTGAAATGCACCCTAAGTGTGCTGCTACGCAGATAGCGTCTCTGTGCACCGGTGCTATTTGCACGTATTGAAATTGGGTATTATTCATACATTTGGTGCAAAATTGACCAAATGCAAACGAGCCTCATTGCAAATAGCAATTTTTTTATTATTATTTATTTTATTATTATTATTATTATTATTATTATTGTTATTATTATTATTACTGTCAAGGCATCTGTACGCAGCAGCACGGACAGCAGTCCGTCGTTTATAAAATGCACTCCAAAAGTAACTTATTGACACTTTGTACAAAAAAAAGCCTTACAAACGTTGACAAAAACGGTTCTGTAATTCCTAATAAACTCAAAATAATGGACCAGTCCAGGACCATAGACAGCTCCGCAGGCCACAGGCCTTTCACGTGCAGCGGCCGGAGTAAAATAGATTAAATCAACTGTCATCATTTCCACATTGCAATATTAAGATTCAGTGAGAATTTTATTCATACTATAAATGAACTGTGTGGGAAGAGTAAGTTTTATTTTAGATGTACTCATACTATTTGAATGTTTTATAGTCACTGCACATAAACCTAAAAATACAAAGGAAAACCTGGGGTAGATCAGAGGTGTAAATGCGTAATAGCTCTCCAGCGGAGACCCCCCTTCCCATCCCGACAAACGCATGGATTATTTACTTTTCCACATGGATCACTGCAATCAGATGCAAAACAAGCGCAAATTGCAATCAGCAGCAAAACTTTACGGGCGTGTTTGCGCTGGCATATCATTAGCGCAATATCTTTTGTGAATCGGACGGTAAGAGGGCCCAGATAGCAGGCGCAATTGATGCACAATTCATGGTGTTATTAGTGGCCGCAATCCATCCTTTGTGAATTTGCACCTCAATATCTCCTAATACGCAATAAATGCGTCTTTTTTTCTGATAACAAAGGATGTGAAATTTGAAGGATACTCAAAATGAGAAAATCTCATCATTACTGCTTTACATACATGGATTATTCAAAAGAAAAACATATTTTTAATGTACCAGAAACTTAAGGGAAAAAGTTGCCTCATACCACCATGTTGCAATTTCAAGGTCTAATTGTCAGAATTAAGGTTTGAGTTCAAGGCTAATCCACGCCTACAAGCGAGATCTTAAGCAGTGGAAGCATTTTGACATCTAATACCTCTTTTCCACTGCACAAAACACCCACCAACACCCGCTCACATCTGGCTTTTTTCTTTAGTGGGAAAGGTTACAATCGGTATACATTCCCGGGACAAATGACTCTGCAGTAGTCATGGGTATTTATCGGTCCGATAAATTTATCCGATCCTCAGTGATGGAATGACATACGCGGGTAGACACGCAAATTTTTGCCTCAATGTTGGCGTGTGAATAGACGGGAATATCCGTGTATCATTCAAACATTTCATATCCCATTTAGAATCCAAAAGCACAATCAAAAGTTATTGACTTTTTTTTTTTTGCGCATGCGGTAGCGCGAAATGTTTTGAGTATGAGAACCACTCCGATCCCCCACACTGGGCGTCGGGATCCGAGCCGCTCCAGCACCGCCCCAAACCGGCCTCCAAACCGGTGCCGGCCTGGATACTCTATGCTGCTGTCTATTGTTTTTTTTTTCCCCAATCATACTGAGACCATGGCACGCCCCTTCATGGCGTCGAACGTGACACACCAGGAAAAAAAGAAAGTTACTCCTACTGGCAATGGAAACGGAGTCAATTGCCTATTTTTAGCGGGTTCACTGTACCACCATGTAAAAGACCTGTATACACACATTAATTTTGGCGTTAAAACGGTTTAACGTCCTTTTTTCTTCCCGCAGGAGGTGGATGTGAAGAGCCTGACGGGCTACAAGCAAAGCATCATGGCTCTGTCCGACGGCGGCAAGCTCTACCGCAGCGAGCTGGAGATCGTCCTCTGCAGGGAGCCGCTGGTGTGACCCCCCCCCCCCCCGCCCCCCGTTCACCTGTCTTCCCCTCGTTGCGAGTCATTGTCCTCTCTGCCTGCCCCACCCTGCTCTCCTGAGACCACCTCCACTTCCAGCAGCCTGGCAGCGGACACCAGGCGCATGTGCCGGACACACCCCTCCATCTTACTGTTTCAACATTTATGAAAAGTGCACTGACAGCACGATGCAGCTTTTTCCCCCCATACTTTAAGATCCCCCAGAAACTCTGAAACCTGACCTGCCACGCCGAACCAAATCAAATGGTTAGAGCCTTCGGGCTGCCCTTACCTTCAACCAAACCCCCAGCACGTCACGAGCAATCCGTCCCTCCGACGAAACCCACAAGGACTTATTTCCTCTCCCACCCTAAACCCAAACCCAGGCTTAAATGCAGTACCCGAGGCAACTCCTGGCCCCAAAAACCATAAACCTTAACATCTCAAGCCTAAAAAAAAAATCCTTAAACTAGTCCCATCTTATCTTTACTCACCCTGATAATAATACTAAAACCATGACACTGATTCCCTCCCAAAACCACAGGCTGACCTCTATACCCTGCTTTGAATTACCTACCAAATGAATGAATAGATTAAAATATAGCTGCAGGAAACTTGTTTTTCTTTTGGGTGAATTTATCTTTTATCTAATTGGAAGCTTTTAAATGGAGCAAATATCATTTCTACACCTCTTCCCCCGAAGCCATCTTGTTCCAGTTCCCTCTGTACTACGACCATGTTATGATTTCATTTCAAAAGATAGATTTTTGGCTGATACTGTCAATTGAAAACAATAATAAAATGTCTTAGGATTGACTTGCTGCAATGTATGAATGTCTTTTGTCGTCAGGTCAACGGAAAGATAAGACAACAATTTCTTCTGTGAAAATACATTTCTTACTTTCGAGGGGCTGGATCATCAGGGTCTTGTATCACTCTGAAGGGGGTTATTTAACGATAATGACCGGCTGGCTGCACATTATCCCGCTTATTACATGGCTACTTACTAAAAAATATAATACATTGAGTTTCTATGTAGCATCAGAAAATGTCACTATTGATAATAACTGTTGGCATGGGCAACCGCTCCTTGATAACAGTAGCTAGCAGTGACCAACCCGGTCTCGCGCTTTTTCGACAAAGTAGAAAGAATCCAACACTTCATCCGCAGTGGGATGCCAAGTGTGGACGACGATATAAGCTTTCTGAAGTCTGAGAAAATCTCCCAGTTGAAATTCATGGGTTTAAATTGTGTATTGTGTAACTCAAAGGAGGTCGGACAATCGCCCTCCGGGACCACGATTCCATAGGTTGATTTCCGTGATTGCGAGCACGAAAAAGCGTGTGACGGGTTACCCGGAAACGAGGGACCTGAATCCAGGAGGAGAAGTGGTTGCCCACGACAACAGTTATTATGACTAGAGAGCGGTCATTATTCAGAAATAATAGGTGGCCGATTGCCACTTTTGACCAATCAGAATCGAGTATTCCACAGGGTTAATGAACACTGAATGGAGAAATAGATACTATCTGAAACAAACGACTCGTTGTTGCTATGGGGAAATTTGAGTCAACGTAAGCTACGTTCAATTTGGTAGAAAAGAGCAGAACATTTGGAGAAACACAACTGAGAGCACGATGTTTTGCCGCCGCCTTTCCTTTGCGTAAAATAAGTTGGCCGCAATAACATCTAATGCTCTCCGGTTCGAGACGCACACCAACCCTAAGCTGTTGACTGACGAAGCAAAAGAATCAAAGCCGGAACTGAAGACGACATGCACATAAAAGTTTCGTTTGAACTCATGAATAACTATTTTGTATTTATCATGGTGTCAGGGAGGGCTTTAAACCCTGTTTCCGTGTAATGATAACGTTAAATCGCAGTTTCAAGCAATGTTTATTAGACGACGAAGCGCTTTGCAATTTAGAAAATAGTGTTTGACACAATGTTTACGAGTCTCAGATTGAAAACTTGCGTTTGCAACAGACCTGAATTATACAGAAGTCAACGGCGTAATAAATGGGTAATGATAAGGAAAGCGGCAAATCCCTCATTTGAGTAAAGAGAGAGTTTTGATATCCTGACGATGAGGGGAAGCTGGTTTTATGCAAAAAAATATCTTGGGAGTTTAAGGAATTGCATCTAAATGAGAGATTATCTGATTTCACATACTGTGGCAAAATGAATAATTTCCCCGGTCATTGGTTGAGCCGCTTGTAAAAGATGCCATTTTTTGAAAGTACCAAATATAATTAAATATCCATCCTTACTTGGATAAAAATTCGTAAAATTTCCAGGTTTTCTTTTCAGGTTTTTTTTATGTATTTGCTGGGAGTTCCCCCACCCCAACTTATGAGGGACTGCTCCTCCTGCCGTAGCAGCACAGGACATGATATTTCTAGTAAAATCTCCTTAATTGAGTTGGCATGCTTTTAGAGCTACCTGAATAATACAACGAGTGCTGCAGCTCCCATCTCACTGCGGCGCGGGTGCAAAGCCCCGTCAATTATTCAGAGGCATTTAAATCTTTATATGACATGCAGTTTTGGCAGGGAAATATGTGCTCTTGCACCGAATTCATCGGACGCCTTTAGCTGATAATCATTTCTGTATAATGTGCGGGTCCCCGGGCATCCATGGATTATCACAGTATCTACACTCTGAACTCCCCGAGCGTTGCGAGCACGAGCTTAACAAGGACTTGATCAGTATTTCCGAAGATATACGCGGCCGGTGAGGTGCTGTTTACCAATTTTGGAGCTCACTCCTTATTTTCTAGTGACCCTGGCTCTCTCTGCGCACACCCATGCGCTCACCGCTGGAACTGGGACGTGGACTGTCTTCTCTTCTCTCTGCATATCTGGGTTTTTTTTGGGGGGGGGGGGGGGTGGGATGGGGTGGGGTGGGGGACTGCACCAACATAAGAGGCCTCTGCCACGGCAGATTACGAGTGTAGGACTGAAATATAAAAGATGACTCAGCATTGGCCGGCCCTTCAAACGGGGGTCGACATTAAGCCGGTGAATTAGAACACAACTTCTCACTTAAGAAAAAAAACCCGGAAGTGCTGCAGATAGACTTAAGAAAAAAGGAGGAAGAAAAAGAAAACAAACAGTTTCAGGTCAGTGCATTGGGTTCGGGGGCAAAATGGTTGCAGGAGTAATATGTTAAAAATACCAGCGCACGTGCATTGTTAGGTATCACTCATTAAGTTATAATTCAAAACGAGCCATTCATTCCAAACAGCCCAAACTGCAACAAAAAGCATCAAGATCCCTTTAAACTTCACACCCTTTCTCCTATCACCTGGAAACATATTTAAAATCTCTATATTATGCTTTACCAGGGCGGTTCTACATTCGATTTGCTCTTATCCATATTTTTGCTTTTATCCATATTTTTGAGACTATTTATACTATGAATTCTCAACTACTGCCATGCTATTTTAATACCGCTCGCTAATTTGTGTCATTTTGAATTATGCAAGATGTCACATCTTGGGAAAAAAGGGGAAAACAGCAGAGGCTATGGAAACTTGGGAATGCTGTTTACGAGGCCGCTGCCTGTGATGTGCGCGGCTCTTTTTCTTTTTTTTCTCCTTATTTGTCGGCTCTCGGTAATCTCTCCAGGCTGCGTCAACAATATGGAAAGCTGACAATAATATGAAGATGATTGGAGTCATCATCAAAGCTTTATTTTACAAAAGCTGCGTCCTGCCAAGTTCTGACTTAAGATTTTCCAAGTCAGTTATTACGAACATGGCTGTTGATGTCTTGCACGTTCTCCATTATTTTTCAGACAAAGTAAATCAGTAAGGTACTTCAATAGTAGTTATTTTTTAGGCTTATTTTTGTCATTAGGTTTATTGTACATTACCAATTATTTCTCATCTTAGGGTCAGCTTTCTGGTTCACTTCTAGCTGTGTTTCATTAGTATTACCAAATTTATATTACTTATTTTTATTGTTTTTCATTTGTTGTGAATTTTAGGTTTCTTTTTTTTTTTTGTTTATCTTTAGGTTTAGTGTATATTTCCATATAATGACATGACGCTCACTGACTCGGATGAGAACCCATAAGCATGTCACAAAAACATTCAGGTAAGAAGTCGAGGTCCACAAGGTTTATTCCAAATAACAGGCAGGGGTCAAAACCAGGAGATCAGTCAGAGGAGGAAAACGTGTCCGGTAGGGAACAGGCAGAGAATCAGAGTCCAGGGAATCAGGCAGAGAATCAGAGTCCAGTGAATCAGGCAGAGAATCAGAGTCCAGTGAATCAGGCAGAGGTTTGGATGGAAGGTACAGGAAAGAGGGAGTAGTGCAGGAAAGCTCAGCGTAATGCAAGAGACAATCCGGCAGAGAACAAAGGGAAGTGGACGGGTATAGAAACTGAGGAACCAAGGAGGGAATGAGCTGCTGCAGGCCATGGAAACCAGATGAAGGGAAGGGAGTGACAGCAAAGCAAAGGGGAGTAGGCAGATCTGAAATGACATGGAGGTTAGTGAGATGGCATGAGGAAATGACAATATGAAAATAAAACATGAAAACAAATGTGAATAAAATAGAAATATAGCTGCAGGCAGCAGGTCCAGGGTAGCCGTCCCTTATTTAAAGTGCAATTGGCGAGCCGGCCCTGGTTATCTAAAATCATAGTGTTCAACACCAATACGGCCAGTACGTGGCTCCTCATACGTTCATTTGATTGTTGCATTAAGGAAGGTATGTTTTCTTGCCAATTCTGTTATTGCAATATAATCTCTTTCTTTTATTTCACCAGACGTTTTCATGTCCTGATAAAGTTTAGTTCCTTTTGTCAAGGTTTCAGAGTATTTTAGTCTTTTTATTTGTCAGTTATGGAATACACCTTTATGTTATCATGGCAACACATCTGCCTTTGACTATGAACTATAAAATTAATGTTCCATTACCATTCATGTGGAATTTGGCTGGCACCCAGTAAATTAAAGAAAGTCTGTAAATAGTACAGGCACCCACGCAGATCCACCGCTGCTTATGGGATGTGTTTACATGATGAGGAAATGCTAAACATGAATGTTCTGAATCACAACAAGATATTGTTTTGGCACCTTTCTGCAGGTTATCATTGAGTCATCTAAATGCATATAATTCCATGTAAAGGTGACGCGGTGGCCAGGCCGGCTGAGCTGTGCGGAGGACGAGGAGCAGAGAACCAAGACGCGTATAAGAAAATAACAGCTATGATTTATTCATTGATGAAAGAAACCCTGGTGTTTTATTCATGACCCCTTTAAATATAGCTCATGTGAATTAAATAAGTGATTGAAAAATGGTTGTTCCAACCTAGGTTCTCGTGTGCGTTGCATACGCTGGCGTACACACCCACACATACTCACATGCTATACACACACACATAAATACACACCTGACAAAAAACACAGTTGAGTTGAAGTAATGCAGTTAGTAAAAACTCAATGAATGACCAATATACAGTATGTGTATATATATATATATATATATATATATATATATATATATATATATACACACACACACACACATATAAACATACTGTATACACTGACTATATCTGTAAACTGTATGTACTATTACTACTATATAGCTACTATATACTGTGTATATATATATATATATATATATATATATATATACACACACACACACACACACACACACACACACACACATATATATATACACACACACACACACACATAAATATATATACACATATACAGTATATATACATTATATAATTATAGATGTATATACTGTATATATAGATGTATAAATTGGCCTTATTATAGGTATGGGTGTAAATATATCTATATATCTATCTATCTTGTATTTAAGTTCTGAGTGGAGGCTTTATAGTAACCACTGCATACTGTATCTTAAAATATGATTTATCTGTCACAAATGTAATTCAGTAAAAACCAAAATGTCACTTCCAGCTTCCATTTGGTACATTGGCTATAAAATCCTAGTAAATCCCAGGTCTTTGTCAACATTGAATTATTCATTGACTAAGACAATTTGTAGAATTACTGTATATTGTTGTTGTTTTTGCTGATTCATGAGGACGTTAAATTCACGCTCATGCTAAAAAAAAAGAATAAAAAGACTAACTAGACGCTAATGTATTGATTTAATTACTTCATAACTAGAAATTGGATGTAGCCAAACCTTAACGATAAAATGCAATTATGCCAGAGCTATGGATTGTTGGGACAGTTTAAACGTACGTACATACTTTATCACTTGCCTGGGACTCTGGAGATGTTCCCTAACGACCCTGGGTCTGTTAAATAACCATGTGAGAGTCTCCTAAAGGGTCCGGGAAGACCATGTGTAAGAGGATCCTGGAGGGATTCGGGGGTTGGGAAGAGCGAGAACAACCAGATGATCGATATCGCCTGTTACGGTCGCAGCCGAACGTCCAAGAGCAGCTTGAACTTTTATTTCGGCGGGTTGAAAGTTACATGGCCGAAGATGCCACCAACCTTTTCTCAACATTTTTTTACTAAAAAGCCACATGGGAAATATGTGGTACTGTAGGCGGCGATATTGCAATTGAACATTTTATCTCATCTTGCAGCTGCAGCCGATTGAGACTTGGTTGGTTGGGAGTGTGTGTGTGTGTGGGGTTTATGAAATGAGAAATGCAGAGATCTTTAATGATAATAAATTCATAAAAGTCCATGCTGCTGTGTCCCGTTTAGCATCGGCGGTCATCGCTCATGGCGACGACGTTAGAGACGCCTCCTTAACAATTCCTGCACTTGAGCATTTTGTTAATATTCTCTCTTTTTCTAAAGCATTTTGGGCTCTGGTCGAGGCTGCTTTCCAGAGCTAGGAAATGTATTGGCTGCCAGCGGACGGCGGAGTTTCCCGGAGCGTTTTATGTATAATTTGATCACGCATTTAAGGAGAGAACCTACTGAGGTGTAAATAACAGCTGTCATAATTCAATGATGCGTGAGAAGGAAGCACAACCCAATCCACTAATAATGGGTCTATCTATCTATCTATCTATCTATCTATCTATCTATCTACTGTATCTATCTGTCTGTCTGTTTGTCTATCCCTCTATCTGCCAGTTTGTCTGACTGTCTGTCTATTCCTCTATCTGCCTGTCTATCTGTATATCTGTCTGTCTATCTACCAATCCGTCCGTCCGTCCATCCATCTACCTATCTTTAATTTCCTCATGAAGACATACACCTAGGCAAATAATTCGGTGTCATAACAACAAATTAAAAGTACCTCTTGCCCAAAGAAAGAGGCACTCGATAGCAACTTAATAATATTCGATCATATTGTAATCACACCATGGTAATACTATTCATAACACTGCTTGGTCAAAGTGGGTAAACAGGCTGAATGGTTCCCCAGTTTGGGGACCCCCGAAGCCGACAAAGGAAATGTGGGAAAAGGATACGCAGTGCTCTTAATATTCTCCAATCCTCCAGGGTTTACTGCCTGTCGCCTCCATCACCCTTTCCAAAGTCACTATTTTTGGACCAGGGCCATTCTCCATCATCCCCCAGTCCGCCATCACTCACTGCGCGTGTCCCTCTGGGACCTGGCTTCTTGTCGCTCTCGCGTCGTCGTGGCGCCCTCTGGTGGCTGCTCCCAGTCAGTGCTTCAGCGCGATTGAACTAGTGACAGACAGTCGCTTGGACGAGCCAAATGGCGATTAATGTGAACAGACTTTTAGCCGGTTGCTCGCTGCTCGACGAGTTGAATTGCCCCCACTCGTTGCGGCTCCTTCACAGAAAACGTATGGCCACATGTATGTGTGCCAGGAAGATTGGCTTTTATTTTCCTAACGTCAAAAACATTGGACGTGATGAGACTGGAAGCACGATTCCATATCAAATTGAACATGGAGAGTGATTATCAACGCACAAGGGATGCACATGGACGAATGACGGTATCCACTCGCATTCGTCTCAAATCAGCTTTATTATACTTACTTACTTATAAGCCATGAAATAAGTCCCACCGCCGCCACCTGCTGCTTATTGGACGTTTGTAGGAGCGGGTCTGCCGGGAAATGCCGCGACAAGAGGGCGCCCCCCGTCTTGTCGGAGTCACGTGGAAGTCCTTTTTTTTTTTGTGTTGTTTGTTTTGAAGCTTGGGCTTTTGACGAGTCATTCAGGGGGGGAAAAATAACGATGGAGAACGAGGGAGAACGTCCTGGAAGATGAGCGAGGGTCGGAAGAGTCGGCTCGGATCTTCAGCCGGGTACGAGAGTCTCCCAGAAGACGTTCCAGTTCCATCAAAATAATCCATTTCAATATGTATTTTCCACAGAGAAGAGTGTGAATCACGGTGGTCACTACAATTACTTATTTTCCTGGAATGCGACGGCGTAAGCCGCATTCGCATTCCATTCCCTCCGTCCTCGGTAATGACAGTTTGTGAGTCGAGTGAGTCGTTTCAAAACCGTATTCGTTCGCAGTGAACGGATCGCTCACGTGTCACGCGTTACTCTCGGAGGTGGTGATGGGCGGTACGGCTCTCTCAGGGGAATCGGATCTGATGGCTCCGGTTCGTTTCCGAGAGCCGGTCAAAAGAAAGGCCCGTCGTTCTGTTGACATTAACGACACGTGAAAATATACGCGTCTCTACCCAAGTATGTTTATTTTATTTCGTTAATATGCATGTATTTATTTATTTTGAATATATATAAAAGTTTCACAATTAAAAAAAAAGAATATATCAAGTTCTATAGCAAGTTGTTTTTGGTATAAGACGGTATTTTACGGTATTAGGAGACGGCAACCTAAACAAATAGCGCGTGTCTGTCTGTAAAAAAAATAAAATAAACAACGGCTCATCAGCGAGACTCGGTTCCCGTCGTTCCTACAAACGAGCCGTTCAAAAGGACCGCGTCGTTCGTAAACGACCCAACACTAACCGAGGACAGGACCATGAGCGCAGCGTCGAGCTTCGGGAGCTGCGGCTCGGTGCTGGTGACCGGGGCCAGCCGGGGCCTCGGCCTGCAGATCGTCAGGAGCCTGGCGTCGGGAGACTTCTCGCCCGGGAAGATCATCGCCACGGCTCGGGACCCCGACAGTGCACAGGTCCGTCAACACGGGCCTTTACGCAACTTGACCCTGCGGCGTCAGGCCACGACGAGCAGGCGGCTGCTGAAAACGATGTCGTTTTTGAAGAAGAGTTTATCGTCGTGGACTCAAACTTAGTCTGTGATTTAATCTAAACGTAAACCAGCGCATGCAGAAAAGAAGAAGAAAACACGTGGAATCAAAACTTTGAATCGCGAATCTACTGTGCAATTACAGAGAGCGAACACTAGGTGGCGCTGTTCACCTGGCGTCTGCCACGTAAGCGTTCATTTTTAATGATTGTATAATTATTATATATATATATATATATATTTTTTTAAAGGAACTTCAGACACTTGCAGAGAATCATCCCAACATTCACATCATTACTCTGGGTAAGCGCCATCGGTCCTTCTCGCCCCCGTTTTTCAAGGTTCTTGTACTTTTGAAAGAATTTCATGCTTTTTATTTTAACATGCCTGTAAATTCCTTGTAAATTCGAGCCTTGCAAATAGTGAACTCACGTCTCTATAGGTCACTATTTGACTTTGGCTTTCACTTTGAAAATCGTGGAAAAATACAGATTTTGAGTGGCAGATTTTATAATTTACAAATATATTCTTTTATATATTTGCGTATTTGATTGTTGTGTACATACCTTGGGTTTCTGTGTAAAACCCACGTTTCCATGTCGTGCCCCCCCCCCCCCCCCCAGATGTGGTGAGCCAGCAGAGCATCGATGCGGCGGCAAAGGACGCAGAGCGGCTGCTGCAGGGTGACGGTCTGAACTGCCTGATCAACAACGCCGGGATCAACGTGCTGGGAGACTTCCAAAGCACCACCGCCGACATGATGATCCAGAACTTCCACACCAACGCCGTTGCTCCGCTGATGATCACCAAGGTGAAATAATAATAAATATAGCCGCAGGCGGCAATACTCAGGGTCCAGTTCAGTCATGTTAGGTACGTAGTACAGCTTTCCGAGGTTCCCCAATCTGCACTCTGATTATATGCGGGGACGTTTCGAGGGGACCGAGGGACTCTCTCCGACCATGTCAGGCCAGACGTCACGGAAAATCACGGATTCTTTCTTTTGACGTCTCGCCTTTTGTGAGGACGGTGTTGGGCTGGGGTTGGGAGGAGGGCGAGTTTAAATTGGCGTTTGAGGAAGACCCGCCACGTGAGCTCTAGGGGACCCGATCCCCGCTGTCCACAGCCGGGGAGAGAGCGGTGGCTGTTCGTGTCACGTGGTTGTTTCTCTGCTCTGTACGATTGGCTGTTCGTGTCACGTGCTTTGTAAAATGCAGCACGAGTAGATGAAATGTCTTTTAAAACAACCGTCTATGATTTCCTGTAAACCAGAACTTCTCTTTGTTATAACTCACCGTGTTGTCTGTGGAAGTAGAGCTGCACTCTCAGTAACACACAGGCAACCGTTTGGTGCCTTGTCAGGCAATGATGACAGACAACACACAGTATACACTGTACGTTAAAATCACATGGAATATAATAATGTATGAAAAAAACGGTCAAAATATGGATTCATTCATTAAAAGCAGGAAAAATAATATTCCGATTGCTTGTCAGAATGCAGAAAGGGCATAATTCCAAATTGTACAGGAGAGAGAGAAAACAAACTTTAATTAATTTAAAAATCAGCATATGAGCGACAATACTATGAAATCGGTTAGGATTAACTGAATTACTATTTTAAAAGATAATTGTATAAAAAAAGTTATCCAACAAGCTCACAGCGCTTGTTTTCAATCTTTACAAAATAAAGGTATGGTGACCTTGTCTTTGCACCGCCTGATAGAGCAGAAGCTTTCGGATGATGAATGAAACAAATTTTTGGTGTCAGCAAAGGCCCCAACTACTAATTTAGTTCTTTCAATAGAATGGAGAAATTAAATATTTTAGGCCTTAAGCACACAAAAAAACAATATTTTGGGAGAAAAACAATCCAATCTTTAAATTCATGTTCATGCTGTATCAGTAAATCAGTGTTTTGTGTTTTTTATATATATTTTAGGAGAACAGCATTCAAGTTGTCTAGGTTGGCACCAGTTTACTGAGGTTGAGATGCACCTACGTGAATTTTGGGTTAAATTTGTTTGTTTCTCTCCGTCTAAAACCTTAAAATCTTCCATCCCCTCCAGGCTTTGCTGCCGCTGCTGAGGCGGGCGGCTTCCCGCGGAGGGGCCGGGGGCGCGGGCAGAATGGGCGTCCAGCGGGCGGCTGTTGTCAACATGAGCTCCCTGCTGGGCTCCGTGGAGCTCAACTGGGGGGAAAACGCCAACAGCTTAAAATGGATCCCCTACAGGACGTCCAAGGTACTGACACTCTCCCCATCAACTAAAACGAAGGGTTAGGTGATGGGCCTTTTGGCAAGAAGACCAGAGATCAGTTTCTATCAGTATTACAAGACAGACTTTTTTTTAACTTGCGTTGCCTTGTGCTGCACTTTGCCTCCGTCAGTCTGCCCTGAACATGGTGAGCCGCTGCATGGCGGTGGACCTGGAGTCTGAGGGAATCCTCTGCATGGCTCTGCACCCCGGCTGGGTCCGCACCGACATGGGTGGACCTCAGGTGAGGTCACGGACCAATCATCCCACTGTTCATGTTAGGGATGCAACAGTACACAGTATGTTATCGAACCGTTTGGTACACCTCATATGGTTCAACATGTACTCGTGGACCGCAGTATTAGGATATCATGGTAGAAGTCCACCGGACGTGTTGGCGCAGTGTACGTGTACAGCGGCATGCTGTAAATTAACGCTTCTTATTGAATCCACTGTTGGAGCTCCCGCTTGCCACATCAGCTGCAAGGGGTCCCCAAGCCATTTTTCTATTTTTGCGAGAGGTGTGTCGTCGCTTGTTGACTCAAAGTAAACCATTTCTATATTAAGATAATATAAGATAAGACAAACCTTTATCAGTCCCATACCAGGGACATTTAGATTGTTCCAGCCGCAAAAAGGGGACAGGAGAAAATAGAGAGCATATCAAGGTAAGCACTATAAACAATATAAAAAATATATAGAAAAAAAACCCCACCATAAAAAGGAACTAGAGTGGCGATAGTGGCGCCGCCCCTCGCGGTCGCCTGCGCCGGGGCTCCGGTTGCAGAACAGATCCATGGATGACGCGGTCTCCCAGGTACTGCACACCACGCTCACGCATCTGGATGGCCAGAAGAGGGCCGATGTGAGAATGCTGTTCATTGATTACAGTTCAACTTTCAACACAAAAGTCCCCACCAGACTGACTGTCAAGCTGAAGGAGCTCGGACTGAATGCTCTGCTGTGCGCCTGGATCCTGGACTTCCTCACAGCCCGCCCCCAGGTGGTTAGGGTGGGGAAGCACATGTCAAGGTCCCTCACCCTGAATACAGGATCCCCTCAGGGTTGCGTCCTCAGCCCCCTACTGTACTCCCTGTACACACATGACTGTGTGGCCAGGTCCAGCTCCAACACCATCATAAAATTTGCTGACGACACCGTTTGCGACGAGAAGGCCTACCGTGAGGAGGTGGCTGACCTGTCACTCTGGTGCCAGGACAACAGCCTCCACCTGAACGTCAGCAAAACTAAGGAGCTGATTGTGGACTGTAGGCGAGGATCACAATCGAGGACGCACGCGCCCTTGGTGATTAATGGTACGTCTGTCGACAGGGTGAGCAGCTTCAAGTACCTGGGAGTCCACATCACAGAGGACTTAACACAGACTTTACAAACAGACACTCTGGTGAGAAAGGCGAGGCAGCGTCTTTACCACCTCAGGCAGCTGAAGAAATTCCGGGTCTCGTGAGGATCCTCAAGTCCCTGTACTCTGGAGCAGTGGAGAGCATCCTGACAGGCAACATCACTGCCTGGTTTGGGAGCTGTACTGCTCAGGACAGACGGGCCCTGCAGAGGGTGGTGCGTTCAGCTGAACGTACCACTGGAACTACCCTCCCCCCCTTGCAGGAGTTATACACCAGGAGGTGTAGTAGCAGACCCCGCAGGATCATGAAGGATCCACATCACCCCAACAACGGACTGTTCCAGCTGCTGCGGTCAGGCAAGCGCCTCCGCAGTCACACAGCAAGAACAGAGAGACTGCGACGGAGTTTCTTCCCTCAAGCCATCAGAACTGTCAACGCTGACCTCACCAGGGGTCCTCACTGAGCCACACACATAAGCTCCACTACCTACTGTACTGTATGTAGCATACTGTACCGCATACTGTGTCACTGTTCAGGTTGTTCGTGATGCTGTATTGCTGCGCCGTACTGTTGTATACTGTGCTGTATTATCCCAAACACTACCTCACTTTATTCCCATGCCACCTTAATTCACATGCCACTTTAATGCACATATCTGTATTTACATAATTGCCTATTCCATATACATAAGCATATTCCCTCTATCTATTCCATTTTATTTCATTTTATTTTATTGTACTTTAGTTTATTCCATATATATTTATTTTTATTCTATAAGCGTTCGACTTACTGTATTACGTTTTAGGAGTCAGTTAGTTGGTCTATTAGAAGGAAATTTTTCCTAGGACATATTGTGTGTTATCACCGGGTGCGTTGCATTACATTTCACTGCATATATGTATGAAAGTATGTATATGTATGTGACGAATAAACCTCTTGAATCTTGAGTACTAAGTGTATTGCACATATCTTGACACATTGCACATCAGGGATTGTACTTTCTTTATTTTTTGTAATATAAAAAATTGCACTTGGGGGTGGGTGGGTGTGTGTGCGTGCGTGTGTGTGTTCGGTCCATCCGTCTACTGGCTGCGCTGTTGGTTTTAAAGTCTGACAGCCGCAGAAAGGAAGGACCTGCAACAGCGCTCATTCCCACACTTTGGGTGAAGCAGCCTATCGCTGAAGGAGCGCTCCAGTGCCATCAGTCTCATGCATGGGGTGGGATTTGTTCTCTATCATGGATGACAGCTTAGCCATCATCCTCCTTTTTCCTACGACCTGCATTGGGTCCAGGGTGCCCCCCAGGACAGAGCAGGCCTTCTTGATCAGTTTATCATGTCTCTTCCTGTCTGCTGTGCTGAGGCTGTTGTGACTTCTAAAGCCGTGAATACACTGGAAATCCGCACTCCTGAATGAATGCGTCGATTGATTTAGTTAAAATCCTTTTAAAGGGAAAATATACTGAAATAAAAATGGCTTTTTCAGGCCGCCTATGGGTGAAAACCTTGCTAAAGTGTTTGTTGTGTTTTCACGTCTCTCTTCCAGGCTCCTCTGAGTGCAGAGGAAAGTATTTCGTCCATCCTGTCTGTGATTGGCGGCTTGAGCGAAAAGGACCACGGGTCGTTCCTGCAATATACAGGCGAGCCGTTGCTGTGGTAACTTTAATTTGGACCCGCAACTACGACAGCGGCAGTGTCTGCCACTAACTGACTACAAAGTTAAATAGGATGTTTCTATTCCGTTAATTTAAAAGTTCACTTTTTAAAAGATGAATGAACTTAGTGCTTCACAGAATTGACTATTATATTACACATAATATAAAATATTTGTATCTATCCTATAAGATTGATAGTGTTGAACATAGCAATTGTTGCTAGGTAGACGTCTCTGAAGTTTGAATGTAAACATGATGATGGAAACTTAACATGCAATAAATAAGTTTGTGTGTGTGTTACGTGTGTGTGCGCGTGTGCATAAAGGAAGCAGCTGTGTGAGTGAGTGAAGACGGTGTGAGCGTGTCACCAAGCCGGGAATAAGGCACTAGGCTACCGGCATCATTTTGGACGGAACAGGATTATGTAATTTCTACAGAGTCAAGAATTGCACGCAGGTGCGTGTGTAAGCGGACAGGGAAGTTGGGTCTGGGGTGGGGGAAAAAAAGATTTCCTCATTCTTCGAGGGGTTAGTCTGAGTTCTGCAACATTGTTTAGGTCTTCTGAAGAAGGAACGACGATGTGCCCGCGTCGGAGGTTTTAAAGTGTTCCTGGGTCACCTAAAAGCAAACCTTTTACAACTCTTTAAAAAAATATCTAAGGAAGTGCGGTGAATTCTCTGTTAGAGCGTCTTATCTGCTTCAGGCAGCAAGACTTCTCCGGGTGATTTGGGTACATTGGAATAATGTGCTGAGCTGGCAGCGGCTGTGCAAATACCACGTCCTGGCCCCCGACCACTCTGCCCTGCTCATCATTTTTACACACACACAGCCGTACAAAAATAAATAAAGTGTAGCTTTGTCAAAAAATGCGGTGTCAAAACACACTGATTGGAAGTAGAATCTCCCACAGTTATAGGTAGTTAGTGTGCGACTGTGGATTTTCTGGCTTGCCTAATCGGTGTGTTTGCAATCTGATATTTTGGTGCTTTCATCGGGGGAACGCCGATATGAAGTTTTTACTGAAACATGAAGAGGAGGCGAGCCACATTCTTCACCTATGGAGACGTCACTTGAATGTAAGCCGACCAGTTTACCTAGAAGTGTGTGTGTGTACATAAGGAAGCAGCTATGTGAGTGAGTGAAGACGGTGTGAGCGTGTCGCGGAGACGGGAATAAGGCACTGGGCTACTGGTGTCGTTTTGGATGTAACAGGATTATGTAGTTTCTACAGTTGAGTATCGCAGGCTGTCGCTGGTGGAATTTTGAGACTTTATTATGAGGTAAGCTTTTAATCCGCGATCGTTTCAGTGTTCTTGATCTCTGACATTTCTTGAACCGCTTGAGAAAGGGTTAGTACTGCGACAAGGAGCAACTTGAATACACCAAATAGAAGAAAATGAGTTGCACCTTTTTTCTATTTATTTTTTGTCATATCTGCCATCTGGATATCATTTGTTTTTAAAGAAATGTGAGATGCATCAGTCCTCCATCCGAGAAGAAAAGATACCCAGCAGTTTTGACCGATAACATTTCATCTTCCTCGTTCGCCAAGGCCCGTAGAGCCAAACCAAATAACCCATAAGTAATAACCAGTAAGACCCAACAGCGTGCTACATTGAAATGTTTTTTACAATAGTAGGACAATAGTGCCTTTGTGGCTTGTATCGGCCTGAGATATGTGCTTGTTTTGCATGCTCTGGAATAAGAAAAGGATGAGGCGCTATTTGACTGGAGAGCTCCAGATGGGTGGTAAGCGTGTTCATGGTAGAAGTGCTTGTGCAGTTTCGTAGCCCTGCCGTATGCTGTCGTCGTTAGTCGAAGGCGTTTGTGGAGCTGTGTCGCTCTGTGGACGACTCCTGTTCTTCCTGTCTCGCGCAAGTATGTAGGATACATGGAGGAGAGTCATGCTGATGCTGCGGGACTATCCTGTCAATTCGGGGCTGGCAGCCGCCGCCGGAGCGCTCAGGATCCCCTTCTCGGACATTGCCAAGTACGCCGCACTGGGCGTCTCTGTGACGCTGCTGCTGCTGGCCATCTCTCTGCTTCTGTGGCAGACGTACAGATGCTGCACGCAGGGACGTGTGCGACGAGATACCGGTGAGTACCGGTCGATGGAGTGAATTGGAGTACGATAAAATGTATGATGCATAACCGTGGACATGCAACACGTGGCTTTTGTTTTACATGGCAGTCGGTGGTAACCTCTTTGCCGATGGCTATTCCACAACGTCATCAAACTACTCAGAGGAGCAAACTAAGGTAGGACGCAAAAAATATAGGGGTTATGAAGCAGAAAAACAAAAACCAAGCTCTCTGGGAGTTGGGTGGATTCCTAGTTTCCTCTTTTTTTTGCGACTTTTTAAAATATTATATGAACCCCGAGAGTACAAGTTTAACCAAAGCAGCCACTTAAGACAAAGATAACATAACTGTTTATGATGGAGAGCCGCTACAGTAATATGAGTCGATGGATGAGTTATATTTCTGCGTCGTGTCAGGACTGACGATACAGGCCAACGTTAAGCTTTTAATTATATTTGGTTCTTTGTGTACTTTAAGAGTTAGGTTTGGTTTTGTACGGCGCCTAAATAAACACTTGGCTGTGTGTGTGTGTGTGTGCGTGTGCGTGCGCCCGCCCGCCCGTGCGCGTCTGCATTTGTGACCGCCTGTGTGTGACGGATGGAGGATGTGTAAAGAGGACAGAGTTAACTCCAGTCACGAGTTACAGTCAAATTAAAAACAAGCCGGGCCGGATTCGTCGCCAGGTCTTTTTGATGTAAACAACAAAAATAAATGAATGAATAAATAAATGCACAAGAAGCATACAGTTCAACTTCAGGTGAAAAACTAGATGGCGGACATGGGCGCGGAGGCCCGCAGACGTGGTCGCTGTCCTGTCCCGGGATCGTTTCCCTCTTCGGAGGGAGCCACCGGGCAGCTGAAGGAGCAGGCCCACCAGCAGAAGGTAAAAAGGTAGAAATGTCTAAAAGCCAGTTCAGAGTGTCTTGTTGAGAAAACACTTCTGCGGTTCTAGGTGATTTAAAAAAAATACATATAGTATATATCCGCAATGACCCTCCAGTCATTAATAAACTATCTACCTACCCACCTACTTATTTTTACCGACCTATCTACCTACAAAATTCGATCCCACAAATAATCTCGAATTAGAAAATGTAAAGCACAGACAGAGCACAAAGTCAAGTGTTTTTTGAAACGTGTTTATCCAGTTATTACAAGCAAACAAAGAAAAAAGACTTGAAGTTGGACGAACTCCGGTCGCTCCTCCGCTGCAGGTCCACGGGTCGCTGTGCTTCTCGCTGTACCACGACCAGACGCAGTCCCGCCTGGTGGTGTCTGTGCTGCAGGCCGAGGGTTTGCGAGGGCGGAGCGACACACGCAGCCTCCACCCCTTCGTCGGTCTGAGGCTGTTGTGGACGGAGCCGGAGGACGAGAGAGCGGAGAGGTTTGTGAACGAGGAGGTAATTTGCCATTCAAATAAGCTTTACCGACAGCTTATCAAAAAATGTTTTCACGCCTCCTCCCGGGCCAAAGCTGTAGCTGGAGGCATTATATTTTCGGGTTGTCCATCCGTCTGTCTGTCCGTCCGTCCGTCCCATTCTCATGAACACGATGAGGGAATTTCTTCAAATTTGGCACAAATGTCCACTTGGACTCAAGGATGAACTGATTCGAATTTTTGTGGTCAAAGGTCACGCTCACCGTGACCTCACGTCCATCCCATTCTCGTGAACCTGATGTCTCAGGAACGCCTGGAGGGAATTTCATTACATCTGGCACAAACGTCCACTTGGACTCAAAGATGAACTGATTAGAATTTGGTGGTCAAGGACAAAGGTCAAGTGTAAACTGCAACTTGACTGGTTGGCGGAGGCATACAACCGCAACGCGGTAATTCTATTTTTTTACTCATATTGGAAATAGTTAAAGTCCCTAAAGTTAGCATATTAGATGGAAGGGCTGGGCAATACACCGATATAACATAAAGAAACTAAATATTGTCTGGGATTTTGTTATCTTAGTATTGTGATAAAGTTAAATATTGTCTTAAAGGCTGTAGTACTGTGATGGGATTTTCTGAACTTCTTAGATTGTTCTAGCTGTTCCAATCAAAGCATCTACCTGCTTGGTCTTCTTGGTTCCTCTTGTGTATAAAAACACCAATAGTCACCCCCAAAATATTGCCCAATAATCACTATCAAGGTTTTCGGTCAAACATATTGTGATATTTGTTTGTATTTTGTCAATATTGACCAGTTCTACCAGAAAAACAAAAACAAGGTAGTGAAGCTTTTTTTGTATTACGATCCCTGTAGGCTGAAGGGAAGGCCTGCGCGATGAGCACCGTGCTGCAGGAGTGGCATACACGCATTGTGAAGAACAGCTGCAACCCACTGTTTGGAGACCAGTTCAGCTGCAGCCTGCGGCAGGAAGCGGACCTGCAGCACATCACGCTCAGGATGGAAGTACGGCAGTGGATTCGAACGCCCACTCTCTCGCTCTCGTAGAATAATGGAAATGAAAACCACGTCTGTGTGCGTGTGTGTGTGTGTCTCTCAGGTTAAGGACTTTGATAAGTTCTCCAGACACGTGATCCTAGGAGAGGTGAGGGTTCCAGTGGGGGACTTGAAGATCCTCTATCCCCTGGAACTACAAGAAGACCTGCAGGCGCCTCGGAAGGTGGACGATGCAAGCACAAGACACACACTACCACCCTCTCAAACATGTATATCAAAATGGAAACAGATACTTCCGCTAATATTTCGGTATGTCTCCATACATATGCACAATAGGATCTTGTGGGTCAGGTGCTTCTCTCCCTGAAGTTTCTACCAACTGCTCAGAGACTTGAAGTCGGGCTGCTCAAGATCCAAACGCTACTGAAAGAGACACGTTCAAATATTGGTAAATAAAACACATTTTTTTTGTATTTGACAGCTGTCGCACCGTTCCTACTGGCAAATGTATTCAATGTATTATATCAATAACCCACCTCCCTGTTGGCTCCGTGGCAGCTCTGTACTCCAGGATCTGTGTGCAGTGCAACCAGTGCAAGCTACGGCACCAGAAAACCTCTGCGGTTGTCCAATGCCAGATGACCGTGTTCAATCAGGTCTTCATGTTCCCCCTACCGGAGTGTCCCGTGGAGGATTGTAACATTGTCGTCTCCGTGTACGAGACCAATGCATCTGGGAAGTTTAAGAATCTTATTGGCCGGCTGACCGTGGGGAAGGACAGGACGTCTGAGGACCTGCACTGGAGTCTGATGATGCGCTCGGTCTGCCAGCCAATAGCAAGGTGGCACCCGCTGCTAATCTGAGCCACTGCCTTTATATGAGGGTATGGCGATTCCATGCAAAGACACTGGAAGATACCAAACCTCTCTGGGAAGAAGAGGGCGTTGAACTAATGCTGCCTGAGTTTGGGGTTTGTTTGGGACCCCTCATGGGGGAATAAATTCCTATTCAAATGTAATGATGTTAGAAAGTTGGAACATTGTCACGTTAAAGCAGAAATATATGAACATATACTAAGACTTTGGATGTACTTGGGCTAGGTACACAAAGAATTCAACGGCACCAGAAACAAACTAGAAATATGTACAACATGCAAAAATTAAGCCCAAGAGCTTTCCTTTGGGAAAAGAGCAGCAAAGGAATCCAGTCGTCATATGCAAACATATTGTAGGAATTCCCCAAATAGCTCCGCCCTTCGTGATGTTGTCCATATAAAGCTCCCCCTATAAAGCCGAACATTTAGCTTAGCATTAGCATTTAGCATTTAGCCGTCAGTTTACGCCAAACTAGAAGAATACGCATACGTATGACACACGCATATCACACGCAGACACAGGACCAGCACACGTTTACAATTTCACCAGGAATTGTATTAAAAACTAGACAACTCCTGGTTATATTGTAAACCTTTACAATGCGATGCCAGTTTACTTACTATTTTCAACACTAAGTATACTAGCATCGCTGCACATTTGTCATTTTTGGATTTAAATCATATTCCATTACTACCCTCCTCTTGCTGTGTATCTGATCCCACACAAAAAGTTCAATACTTCGTAAACCCTCCCTTGTCGGAAAGTAGGAGCAACCCGATCAGGATAGAGCCGGGTTTTTTTATATATATACTGTATATATTTTGTGGCTGTGTGGCTCAATCTTTATTGACTATAATTACTATTATTCCTCATTATTATTATTATTATAATTATTATTATTATTATTATTATTATTATAACCTCCAACTATGTGGGGAATTCCCATGATATGTGTTTGCATGATGGCTGGATTTCGTTGCTGCCTTCTGTTTTCCAATAGGAAATATTTTAGGCAAAAATTTGGCTCAAAATAGTGAATATTTCTTATGCTGTTGGCCGAATCCATCCACGGAGTAATAGCACAAAACTGGGATCAAGCCGGTCATTGCATTATGTATTTTGTGTGTATGTCGCTTGAAAATGGTGGTGTGGAGGTGTAGCGCAGCAAAATGTGGCTATAATAATATGTGCAATGACAGCAAGTGTGGCGCTGCCACCATACTATATTACACAAGCAATAATATAATGTGTGTGCCGCTCATTTACTCATGCTATTGTCAGGGTTGTCATGGCAACATGGAATTCTGAAGAAGAAGATTACAATTGGATGCAAGGCGCCATTAACACACAAGAACAAGATGATGATCTACTTCAGATGAACTTTGATTGCAGAAGAGGAACAACATAACTTCTTTTCAAGCAAGCCGTGTACATTGTCTAGAGTTGATGGAGTAAGAGTTATTAATAATAACAACTTCATAAACTGTTCGCAGAAACTGACTACATTGTATCCATAGACGAGCACACTCGTCCTGATTAAGCTGGACATTTTGGTATATTTTGTGTCAGTGTGGGATGAGCACTTCAGCCCCAGTTGTCTAGTTTTGAATCATGTCTGGTTGTAATAGATCTGCCCCCACTATTACAGGTTCAGATCTGAGTCTTCACCTCACACCAACTTTCCTAGAGAATAGACAACAGACGACGAAACGGAAAGAAACTCAGTGAAAATGACTGCCACTGATTTTGTTAACCCTACGGCCTCCCTGTACGTCGGGGATCTGCATCCTGACGTAACAGAGGGCATGCTGTATGAGAAATTTTGCCCTGGTGGAGAAATCCACTCCATTCGAGTGTGCCGGGACAGAATCACTTTGCAATCCTTGGGATATGCATACGTTAACTTCCGGGAGCAAGCTGATGGTAAGTGACCGATGAATGGTGAAGTTAAAGGGCTTTCACTTTTACAAATGGCTACATTTTAAGATTCAGTCTGTAGCAAGGATTGCCTGTGCTACTTTTATGGAACAATTTACTAGCTCCACATTACACCAACGTTCTTCTAAATATGTATGAAGGGTGGTCAGCTGAGGTATAATACACAGGTATTACTAAAGATTAGTGAACAGACTTTATGGCTGCACTTTGGGTCGAGTTCATGGTTGCATTATGTCCAATAATACCTGTCCAATAACTGTCCACCATGAAAACATGCTTACTTTGCAGATGTATTTTAGGTGTGTATACTACAGAAATGTATAGTATTATATTCTAATATCAAACTGCTGTTTCAAAACCAAATTTAATTCGAGTTTTGACTTGGGTTTTTATGCAAAATGTTTCCTCAAAGCAAGCATGAATTAAAACATAATTTACATAACACATTTTGGCTGTCCACAAATTGCAAGTTCACTAAAGTACATAACCCCAGCTCTTCAAGTCCGTTTCTTCTTCCTTTCCCTACAGCTGAGCGTGCACTGGACACCATGAACTTTAATGTGATAAAGGGGCGACCAGTTCGTATTATGTGGAGCCAGCGTGATCCCTCACTCAGACAGAGTGGTGTAGGAAACGTCTTCATTAAAAACCTGGCGAAGTCTATCGACAGCAAGGCCCTGTATAATACCTTCTATGCTTTTGGAAACATCCTGTCCTGTAAGGTAAAGGAGCATGGGTCAATTCTTTCTTACAACTGTTGTGGGTGTAGACCAGAATGATATGTCTTGGTCGGCAGATGTGTCACACTATACACAGATCAGCCACAACATTAAAACCACTGACAGATGAAGTGAATAACATTGCTTATCTTGTTCCAATGGCACCTGTCAAAGGGTGATATACAGTCTATTAGGCAAAAAGTGAACAGTCAGTTCTTGAAGTTGATGTGTTGGAAGCAGGAAAAATGGGCATGTGTAAGGATCTGAGCAACTTTGACAAGGGCTACTGCATACTTGGTATTCCCAGTATGCAGTGGTTAGCACCTACCAAAAGTGGTCCAAGGAAGGACAACCGGTGAACCGGCGACAGGGTCATGGGATGGCCAAGTCTCACTGATGCACATGGGGAGCAAAGTCTAGCCTGTCTGGTCCAATCCCACAGAAGAGCCACTGTAACACAAATTGCTAAAAAAGTTCATGCTGGCTACGATAGAAAAGTGTCAGAACACACAGTGCATCACAGCTGGCTGCGTATGGGGCTGTGTAGCCGCAAACTGGGTCAGAGTGCCCATGCTGACCCCTGTCCACAGCCGAAAGCGCCCACAATGGGCACGTGAGTGCCGAACTGGACCATGGAGCAATGGAAGAAGGTGGCCCGGTCTGATGAATCACCTTTTCTTCTACATCATGAGGATGGGCGGGGTAAGGGTCCGATCCAGTGGAGCATTTGGGATGTGCTGGAACAACAAGCCCGGTCCATGGGGGCCCCACCTCAAAACTTAGATGACTTAAAGGATCTGCTGCTACCATCTTGGTGCCAGATACCACAGGACACCTTCAGAGGTCTTGTGGAGTAGATGCTTCGATGGGTCAGAGCTGTTTTGGCGGCACAAGCTGCAGATAGGAGCTACACAATACTAGAGGTTATTATTGATGGTTTTAATGTTGTGGCTGATTGGTGTACACTTGACCATGACCTCTATTCATGATTGCGGATTGGGGAGGAGGGAACAGCAACAGTAGCAGGAGTAGTAACAGTAGAGGACTGAACTACGTAAGTGAACTTAGGAAATAAATAAATGTAATTGAACATATCAGTCCTGTTACAGTAGGTGAACAGCAGTCAAATATTCTGACAGGCTTTACTTGCCATTGTCAATTTGACAAGTCATTGACTTTGACCATGTCATACTACATGGGGTAAAATGACAAAATGTCTCTCACAGGCCCCATTGTCATTCCCTGATGCTCCATGTCTGTCAGATCAGATCCAAAGCTTTTCATGAAAAATGTTATCAAGTAGCTTATTAAAGTTTCACAACATTGGTTTTAAGTGTGAGGCTTATGTTTTGCACGCGTCTCCTTTCATCAAGGTGGTCTGTGACGAGAATGGCTCTAAAGGCTACGGGTTTGTGCACTTTGAGACTCTGGATGCAGCAGAACAAGTCATTGAAAGATTGAATGGCATGCTGTTCAATGACCAGAAAGTGTAAGTGTGTGTACTAACTTAAATCCTTTGTCTTTGCGTTGTTATGATAACATAACATTTTTAGAAAGTTCTGACGTACCAAAGTTATGAATTGGACAGTTCTGTACAAGCTTATGTTTTTAAAGTTGCATTTTGACGCTGACACTTTTGGCAGTCTGTTCCAAAATTAACTTTGAAACCACAACGTGATGGGTTTTTCCTCACAAAAGGCCCTTTGTACAAACCAAGAAAAAAAGATAATTAAAATGTTTCCAAACATGGATATACATTTGAAAACATTGGATATCGAAATGAGGATGATTTCAATTTTTATACCTCAAGATATATGTTGATAATTGTCCTGTATAATGTAGATTTATAGGTTGCTTCAAAACTCGCAAAGAACGTGAGGCTGAGCTTGGTGCCCAGTTTACGAATGTCTACATTAAGGGCTTTGGAGAAGACATTGACAATGAGAAGCTGAGGGAGGTCTTCAGTAATTATGGTTAGTTTAACACACAAGGATTTCATAGGGTCCAAAGCAAACTTTTCTGAGGGAAGGTGATTAATGAAAATCCAATCGTGCAGACAATGAAATTATTTAAAAGATTTCCCTTTTCAGGATACACCATAAGTACCCGTGTCATGACCAATAACAGTGGCAAGTCCCGTGGCTTCGGGTTTGCCAGCTTTGAGAGGCATGACTATGCACAGAAGGTGAGGAATGAGTGAGCAAAATGTTTCACAAGTTGACTCTGCTAATGAAGACACAAACATGTTAGCTTTTGTTATGTACAAATGAAGATTGGTCAGGCAACCTCCAGCCAATTTCATGTTAAACCTTCCCACTTTGAGTTTTTGTTAAATGGGGATGTACTGCAGTTAGTCATTGGATGTCACACATAAGCAACACCATGGACACCAGTGATAGACTAAGCGGATTCCCAAAGACACCATTAATGTAAACAATGGTGGTCGGTGTCGAGGTAACATGTTTTGACCACTCAAACTGTAGAGGATTTTTATCTTTTCCCTCTCCTGAAAATGACGAGAAAGTTGACTTGATTGAGTCAACTTTCTCGTGGATGGGTTGTCAAAGAGCTGTAGCTCCTCAGTTGCAAAGAGGCAGAACAAGTCTGAAGAAATTGTTCTTATGGTTCTTATTCCTGGGCGTGCAATCGAAAACTACCACACCAACCAATTGCAAAATGCACAAAACATACTGGAGGTGACCATTTAATTACTGTTGATCATCAACCGTATCTAAACTATCTGCAACAAGTGCTTTACAGAAGCAGAATACTCCTTATGTTGGAAGCCATGGCTGTATTCCTTAAGTCCAAAGAATAGTTGTAGTTAATGAAAACACAATGAAATTCTCAAATCTGCTTATCTTCTAATGTCAAGGCAAACACTAGTATGTGTTTAAATCGCTAATTTCCTATTCAAGAAAGGATGTCTCAGATTCCTTATTTGAACGTCACTAGTAAATAAGAGTTGGTTCTCTCTGTTTAGGCGGTAGATGATTTGAATGGCAAGGAGATGAATGGCCAGCGGATCTACGTTGGCCGGGCTCTGAAAAAAGTGGAGCGTCAGACTCACCTCAAGCCCAAATATGTGCCAAATAATTGCTACCAGCCTGCACCTCCATCTGGCTCCATCATGGCATCAACACCCCAGGCCCAGAATCACCGAAAAACCAAGCAGAGGGCAGAGCAGCTCTGCCCCAGCCCGCAAGGGGTTGCACAATGTGTTCCCCCACAAGGTTAGTCACTCTGAGCACAGGCTCACAGTAGTAGGTCAAGTTTAGAGTGTAGACTTTTTGTTTCAGTAGTCTCTAAAAGATAAGCATCCCCCCAAAAAACTGTGATTTTAGGATGTCTTCAATAAGGTTTTATCTCACCGCAGACGCTGCTGCAGCTGCCCCTGCGCGTGGGGTCCCTCAGGATAGGTTCGCTGCCGGGGACCAAAATCCCCAACAGCACATGAGCGCAGGGTCCCAGGTTCCAATGCAGCAGGTGCATGATGGTGTTTTCACTTCCCAAATGCTACCATGTTAATCACTAGTAAGCGACGGACTAGATTTAATATTTATATCAATCGAAACACTTTTATTACACAAAAATGCAAAAATAAACATTACTTAATTCACTGAATCTACGCTAAACTTGAGACAGATAGTAATAGTTAATAGTTATCTGTAACTTGATGTTTCCGTTGCCCCCCTCCCCCGGTCTACCACCTCTCCAAGCATGGTGGGGAGTTGGTTGAGTGGACTCTGTAGTCCACTCAATCAACTCCACACCATGCATTGAATCTTCTTTAGACTATGTTCAAAGTAATTTCTTCCGCGCTACATCGTAGCGTCAATGATAGTTTGCTGTTCAACCCTTTTTGCATTTGCACTCCTCTAATGACATTTCAACTTACATTCAAACCGAATTGCTCGACAAATTGCTGGATTCTGCAGGTGATTCCATCAGGCCCACAGACGAGAACTTCCGGGATTTGATCATAAATCTGATCGCTTTGACACGCGGGGAACATCATACGACTACTTTCGTCTCAAAAAACAAGATAGAGCTGGATATGATTAGAGATGTGATGGATATAAGCACTGATGAAAAGAATGGATCTTCCATTGCAACTGATCCAGTGACGATGAGTCAGAGTGCGCTGGTTTGCACTGGTAAATCCTTTACCTGGATCGTTACTGAAGTCTCCGGCACTGTTTAGGCGACAATGACAAAAGGACTAGTGTCATGGTTCATTCAACAATAACAACAAGAACCAGCATCACATAGCATCGCCGTGCAGGCAACGAAAGCAACGTTGCGGAACTTGATGGAAGATATCCTCACCTGTATGATGTAGCGAGAAGGGACTTTAAAGAAGGTAAAATGTCCAACAACTCCTGGAACAAAATTGTCAAGAAGTTGGGTGTAAAAGACACTACACTGGGCAAAAGAAAAGTGGCAAAAGTGGACATGATAAATTCATACCATCACATACCATCTTTTTTGTTTTTAGACAAACATGCCATAGTGGATTTATTTCCTATTTTCACTGTCAATAAATTACATTGTGTGAAATACATTGTTAAGACTTATTTCACTTGCCTCTTTAAATTTACCATACCGTACAAACACTGGTATAGCAATGCATCAGCAGCATTTATATATATATATATATATATATATATATATATTCACTATATAGTAAAATCAACACCTTATACGCAATATTTTTTCTGACTTTCAGACTAGTTGACTAGTTTTAACTTCAGTGGAAATGAGTCAGTAGGAACATACCTAGTTTATAGAGTTCATATTAAGCATATCAACAATGGCATCTACAGACACTACGTTGTTGCTGTCATTGTCGCTTAAACTGTGCCAGAGCCTTAACTCGGAGGCTGGTCATGTTCCATTACCTATGCTGTGACCGGCCTAACTTGCGCCTCTTTGTAAATGGATTGATTTACTTACTGCAATTTTGTTGTTTAATTTTAGAGGTCAAGATGAACACCAAAAAAAGAGCTGCAAGAAACATATTCAGAAAGTTTGTGAGGTCTATGGTGCTCAACATGCTGTGATGCTGAAACCGCTTTGCTTAGATACTGTACACCAACCTCACAATAATTGAGAATCAATGCATGTTTTTGTTTTTGCTGTTGCAAGGTGAACTCGAACTATAGAATCGTAAAACTGTTCCCAGCTCAAAAAGGAGGGACGACAATCTTCTGTCTTGTTTGTTTGGAAGAGTTCTCTGGGTGCTTATGTTTGACCTCATGATTTGGCTTCACGAGTCAACACTGTTACAGTGTTACACTGTTGCTATTGGAAAGAAATCAAATAGCCTTTTTTATTGACTTAACAGGTTGCAGCATTCTTCTGGGTCTATTATAATTCCACAGTTTAACATAGATAATTCCAATTTCCATAATTCCATGCCTCTATCACCAAAGTACATTGGATGTGTATCGCATGTTTCAGATGTTTTCTTTCTAGAGATTCTCCTGATGCTTTAAGTTGTGGATCTTTTCAGGATGAGTCGTCAAGGTCATGATATTAAGTATGTACTGTAAGTTTATTTATCTGTCCTGAAACAAAACTCTTCGTTCTACGTTAAATGACAATTTAACATAGCACAGACAGTAGTACAAAAAAATAAAATAAATTTGGTAGAATTGAACCGTACAACGTGAATTTATTATTCGTTCGGTTTTTGCATTATTTCCACTTTCCCTTATTTAAATATATTTCCTGCGTTTTCAGACATAATGCCCTACCCTTCCACCCTGACAAAAAAAAAAAACGGTGTTTGACGGTGGAAAAGCAGCTTCAACTAGTTTCCTGGTATTGCTATAACACACAAAGATGATCCACATCGGTTTTTTGGGAGTTTTTGTGCTCCGAAATTTTTTGGGCGGGACTAATCATGACTCGATGACACACTGGAGCTATACTTAGCATTGGCCCCTCCCCTAGCACTATATGAGAACTAGAGCATATTACATTAGCATCATCATCATTGTACATGACTACATTCTACAGCTAGCTATGCCTTTGTCCCGCAAACGCATCTTCCCTGGTTGCCAGAATTAGCAGCTCCTTTAAATTTCCGAAGCATGATATGATGAAGAAAAAGGCTGGATTGTTTTTGTGAAGTGCTACTGTGATGGAGAGCTGAGGATCGTCACCAACACCCGTCTCCATAGAGCACATTTTACAAACTTCCATCGGAGACCACCAGGATTCAGGGATAACGCGTTGTTCCTGGTGAAAGGGGCCAAACCGGCTATCTCTCTCGCCGGCCTTCCTCCTCCCATCCCATCTGGTGCCATTGTCGGCAATACGTCTCCACTAATGAGTAACCTTGAATTACATAGAATTAAGACTCTGTCTGATGTATCCTGCCTGCCCCCTGCCTGTCTTCCGTCTGCTCTACAAATAAAAGACATTACCAAATATCCCTGCCTGTCTTTGTGCTGCAATTGGGTCCTAACCACACCCGTTACAGTACAATCTGGCCAACAATGGACCCAGCACACAACCCCGAGTCGCTGGAACACCAGGAGGCTGTGGGGAACAGCCGAGTGGGAACAACGCACACCAGCCTGCTCCTCCTTCGCCGCCGAGCTCCGCAAGGTGTTCGGGGTGACATCACGAGGTCTCGATGCTGCTGGTGGTCTCCTGGGTCTCAGTCAAGGGTCCCGCTCCGTGGTCGATTACGCGATCGACTTCCGCACCCAGGCTCGACTGAGCGAGTGGAACCCGGCAGCCCAGATTGACGCGTTCCTGATGGGATTAGCAGAGTACGTGAGGGATGAGCTAGTTTCCCACGACCTGCCCACCTCTCTCGATGGCATCATTGAGCTTGCTTCCCGTATCGACCGACGCATCCAGGCTGGCAGCTAGAGAAGCGTCGGAGGCAAGTGGAGCGCCGCCCAGAAACCCGTCTTCCAGGTTCTTCCGGCCCGTCAACCCATGAGTGAGGCCTCTCCCATGCGGGTTGGCCGGGCCAGCCTCACCCCGGAGGAGAAGGAGAGCAACCTAGAGGCAAAGGGGAACCTTTGTAAATTTTGCCAGTGTTTATCCAAAACATTTTCACTATAATTTGTTTAATTTCTGTTAATTGTGTTAATGGGTTAATCTGTGCCCAGGGTAGAAACAAGGCTTTCCTGTTTTCCTTTTTGTGATTTTTCGGTGTTTCAGTTTCAGTTACTATATATTATAGTAGTGTATTATGGAATTTTTGCCGCTCTGATTGGCTGATACAGGGACGAGCCTTGCAGTTTATTGTGCACAGAGCTGAATTGGTTAGCCCTTAACCTCTTGTGGTGGTGGCACCACAAGCCAAACGCAAACCGACAGCATGAAATAAAAGACAGCAGAAGTGTGGTATTATACATTCAATGGCGGGCATTCATATGAACCAGGTAGACTTTTTAAATCTGCTTGGACTAAAAAATGGAAGTAAACAGACACCTTCCAAATGATTAACAGCTTACTCAGGAAGACAAATGACACACCATAGGTTTTTGTGGTAGAAAGTTCTGGCTAATGCTGAGTTTCAAGAATCATTTTATATTTTCAGATTTTTATATGACACCTCCCTCTGTGTCTCAGTTGGCACAGGACGGTTTAACAATTTACTGATGAGAACTTGGATGTAATATATGGATGTCACCAGAAGAGATGTTTTGGTACCAAGTCAATACAGAATATAAACACAGGACAGTACTAGGTACCAGCAGTACCAACAGGTACCGCACTGAACCGATATTATGCATTCATCAAATAAACAAGTGTGTGGGAGCAAGAGGCAACTGAGAGTCTGGGAAAACACAAAAATGGCTGCACTCGCGCAGACTGCCTTCATTCAAAAGAACAATGGAAAAAGTCACATCTGTAAATGTGTTGCCTTTTAAGCAGACAGACGCCGAAATATTGCCAATTTTGGGTTGGCTCAAAAAGAAAGAGTTTGCAAAAGGTACCTACAGCCATTTCAAGTTCTTACAGTTTCTACACAGTAAAAAAAGGAAAAAGACCCTGTGAAAAAGTTTGGGAACCCTTCTGTATCATTGTTGCATTTTTTTAAAAGATGATTACTAGTGCCCACGCTTGATTTTACGTCTTAGAGCTTCAGCATCAGGTGAACGTGATTCCAGTGTTCATTCTAATTTATTCTGAGGTCACTCCCTGCCTTCTCCTTTCATACGGTGGTGGCTTTTCTCTCTGGAGTTGACAACCATGGGCTTCTCTCTCCGGAAAAGTCCGAGGATGTAGAATGAAGATTGTTCACTTCCACCAACAAGAAGGCTACAATAAAACTCAATGTTTGAATGTACCTATTTTGTCCGAAACATCAGAAATTGAGGTCTGGAAGACGAGGAGAGATTCCAGATAAACTTGCCTGGTGAAAAATGCTCAGAAGAAGCCACATATCACTGAAAAAAAGCTGCAGAACACAGCACTGGACACAGGTGTAGTTGTTCGTTGGACAACCACATAATACAATGCACTTTAGCCAACAAAGAACTTGATGGCAGAGTTGCCAGAAGGAAGCCTTTCTACAACCACAACCAAAATCAAGCGTCTGAAGTACACCAAAGAGAACCTTGAGAAGCCAGAAGCCTTTTGGAACAATGCGCTTTGGGGTCTGAAAAAAGAAAAGTGAACCTTTGTGTCACAAGTGAAGAACGTCAATAATCAAGTATTTGTAAAGAAGGGCACTTTGCCAACTGTCAAGCATGGGGTGGATCCTTTATGCTTTGAGGTTGTGTGGAAGCTGGGAGCGCAAAGATGTCATACATGCAAGGATTCCAAACCACCAAGTGTTCCGCAAGTAGGCAAAGTGGACAAAAATCCCCAAATAAAACACTGAAACACTCTTAACTGGCTACAGGAGGCATTTGCAAACTTACAAAACAGTAACTGAAAGGGTTCCAAATCTTTTTCCTTTTTTTTAAACTGTCAACAAACAACTTTGTAACACATTGGCTCGTTAAATATAGTTGAAATGGCTCCTCCGCCGCCTTCTTGCGTCCAGCTCGCATCCAATTGTAATATTGCGTTAATGCCCTCTTCTGTCACTAAAAACGACATTGCATGTGTGCATGTGTGACTGATAACAGCTGCTGCTGCACTCAACCTGTGTCCTCCCTACTCACCGTGTCAACACTCAGCTTTATAGTGGATAGTTGTGACGTCACAGACATCCGATGCTGCTCACCGGTTGCCACAGCTACCGAGGGGGGGGCTTTTGGGCACTTCCCCTCATATGTGTTTCCGTGACAATTAAGTTTTCCCCAATAGCAACATATGTGGCTCGAAAACTAGGTGTAGCTCAGCACCTTTGTAAAAATTCCTGGTGAAATTGCAAGTGTGCTGGACCTGTGTGCGTGTGTGTGCACACTTAACATCATATTTGTATTGAGATTCTGTCAGATACATTGTTGATAGATTGTAAGCATTTATTGCTTTACACTACTTAAATGTGTGAAACCTCTTCTAACCTTCTTCAGTAAGAGATGGTGTGACATCATCTTCACGTAGCCATTATTGCTCAAAGCATCCCAATGTTCAAAATTAAAGAGGTGTGAAGATTGCAGCATTAACTCAACACAAATAAAAGCTGAACTGGAACTGTGTGTTGAAATTTCCACTTGACGCATTGATTGTACTTGTGCAGAACTGATTACGCACAATAAGCTCTAAAAATACTAAAAAATATTGAAATGTGCGTAATTGATACGAGGTGTTTGCGGGGGCAGTGCCACAGTCGTGATTCTGGATCTACAATTATATAATAAAATATTTAAACGTACAGAGCAATGCTGTAGTTAATTTAAAGGGGAAAAAACCCCAAACATTTCTTCCCCTAAGTAATAAGGCACATTAACAACTAGAGAAATTGCAGAGTCCCAAAGGGACATTTCACTGCATATGTATGACCGTATAATAATCTCTTGAACTTGAATTGTAGTAGTTCAGAGATGTTACCTCACCACCGAATGTAAACCTTCTGTACTTGTGTTCTTCCTCTTCTTAAAATAGTATCGCAGATCAAAGAGGATATCAAAAACGACATTTCTAAAATATATATATTTGAAACATGCAAAAAACTGTACAAACGGCAAAAAGAGAACAAGGCATTCCAAAACAGAAAAATAAATAATGATGATCAATAAATATTTATCACAAAATGTATGTCAAATAGAATCATGTAATCATTGTCCTCTGCTCTAATGCTGATTCTTCACAATGAGCACGTCGAATATGCTCCCGTGAGTGGCACGACCCCGACCAGCGTCCATCTTCTTAAACTCTCCTTCCACCTCCTGGCTTTGGCAACCGCATCTCCGCCGAATACCTCCGCAAAGTGGTCCTGTCATGATGATCACGAGACGGACAGAGGAAAGAAGATTAGAATGAAATACAGTTTTACATAGCCAGCAGCAGTGTCCACAGTGGTTGTGTCTTGAGTGTCATACAGCAATTGATTCATGTGAAATTCATGTTTTTGAGTCGGTTCAACTAACTTCAGCAACAACGCTTGAACAACTTTGAATGTCAAGGAACGTTGGCACTCAACTTGGAACTCAAAATGTTTTGCTCAAAGAGTCAAAGAGAACAAGGCTACTTGCACGTGCTAAACATCTTGATTCAACCCGTGCACAACATTAGTTTGTCAGTTTGGGTGTTTGTCTATTTCATTTGGACAGTGACAAGAAGGACAGAACAAAGAAATAAAAATTTTGTAATTTAACAAATTTTTTTTGTTGTGATTATAAATTCATAGTTTATTGGTATGCACACATCACCACTTACTGGCTGTAAGGATTAACTTTGGTTCTCGGCCCTTCGATCACACTAATTTTCAGGAAAAAGTGCTCTTTGTCTACATCAGGGGTCTCAAACTCAACTTACCTGGGGGCCGCTGGAGGTAGAGTCTGGGTGAGGCTGGGCCGCATTAAGTATTCGACAAAGAAAGGGTTTCAAGTATTCCAAAAAAAAGTACAACTTCTTTTCCCTTTCCTATTGCAACACTGTGCTGTCTTTATTAGGTCACTGATTACTCTTGTTGAGTCCGCCCACATCCTAAGTCCTCTTTACCTTGCACTGGGTGACAGGATATATTTTCCTTCCATTTAGTGCCACTCGGGAATCACGTTTCAACCAAGTGACTGACGCGTTGGCTAACTTGTCAACAAACACCACCGGAAGCTGTTACGAGCCTGAGCTATGGTAGCCCATGAGTGATAAAAAATATATTAAACGCCCAGGGCAACGACTCGCACAACGACTCGGCAAAAAGGTGCGTGTGATTAAACGCGTGGGCCGGACTAACACTAAACTTTGATGTTAAGTAGGGGGCCACAAAATATCGTCCCGCGAGCCTCGCGGGCCGCGAGTTTGAGACCCCTGGTCTACATTAATCAAAAAATCAAAAGTTGTTTTAGTTGCGGCTTCATTCAGAACAATTTTTGACGCATAACGATTCATCCATCCACTTGCGTCAGAAGCAGGGGCGGACTGGCCACCGGGAGTACCAGGCATTCCCCTGGTGGACTGCTTGTCAGTTGGCCACCAGACACCGGCCCAAACCAGCCCAACTGAATCTGGGTCGGTTTCTTTTCTCTGTTTGCCTAACCCAATTTAAATGAATTAGTTGAAATAACAAAGTCCCTACTCAAAATGTTATGGCAACAAGTTTATATTATATAATATAATTATTAGATCATATAATTCATAGTTTATTGGCTGTTAGGATTGACTTTGGTGCTCAGCTTTTCATTCACGCAATTTTTTCGGGAAATTAGCTTTTTGTCTTTATGACTAAATCAAAAGTTGTTTTAATTGCGGCTACATCCGGAACAATTTTTGACACATAACGATTCATCCATCCACTTGTGTCAGAAGCAGGGGCAGACTGGCCACCGGGAGTACCAGGCATTCCTCTGGTGAACTGCTTGTCAGTTGGGCCAACTGACACCAGCCCAAACCAGTGCAAACTTAGTTGAAATAACAAAGTCCCTACACAAAATGTTCAGGCAACAAGGTTACTTTGTTTAAGCGGAGGTACTCACCCATCCTCCCTGACTCTGGATCCATGGATGGAGGTGGTGGTCCAGGCATATAGTCATCCAGTCTACGATGCGGGGCACCATGTGGTTCATGTCCTTCTGCACGCAGTCCACACAGAGGGCACCTCCGAAGGCAAACAGGCCCACGATGCGTCCCCACTTGTTCCCGTCCCGAAACACCTCGTCCACCACGTTCTCAAAGCTGTTGTAGGCCGTGGCGGGAGTGATGTGGAGCCGGGACGACATGTCGCTGAAGGCCTGCACATAGCGCAGCTCAAACTCGTCCGCCGACTCCCGAAGCGCCTTTTCACTGGCGCTGTCCGGCCCCAGCTGCAGTGTTGGATAGTTCTGCTGAGACAGTTTGTAGCTGGTGAAGGAAACCACCATCTCTCTGTTGCTGTGCTCCATGCTGGAAAGTGCCAAGCTGCTCGGGTGTCAACGTCTTTCGGCTGTTATGTTTGGCAACAATCAGTAATCATTGTCCTCTGCTCTCATGCCCATTCTTCACAATGAGCACGTCAAATATGCTTCCACGAGTAGCACTACCCCGACCAGCATCCATCTTCTTAAACTCCACCACCTGGCTTTAGCATCTGCATCTCCGCCGAATACCTCCGCAAAGTGGTCCTGTCATGATGATCACAAGACGGACAGAGGAAAGAAGATTAGAATGAAATACAGTTTTACATAGCCAGCAGCAGTGTCCACAGTGGTTGTATTTTGAGTATCATACAGCAATTGATTCATGTGAAATTCATTTGTTTGAGTCAGTTCAACTAACTTCAGCAACAACGCTTGAACAACTTTGAATGTCAAGGAACGTTGGCACTCAACTTGGAGCTCAAAATGTTTTGCTCAAAGAGTCAAAGAGAACAAGGCTATTTGCACGTGCTAAACATCTTGATTCAACCTGTGAACAACATTAGTTTGTCAGTTTGGGTTTTTGTCTATTTCATTTGGACAGTGACAAGAAGAACAACAAACTTCAAAGAAGTTCGTCAAAAAACTACAAAGAACTTAAAATTTTTCTAACATTCAACAAATTATTATTTTTTTTGTTGTGATTATAAATTCATAGTTTATTGGTATGCACATATCACCACTTGCTGGCTGTCAGGATTGACTTTGGTTCTCAGCCTTTCTATCACTATTTTTTCATGAAATTTGCTTTTTGTGTTATGACAAAATCAAAAGTTGTTTTAGTTGCAGCTTCATTCAGAACAATTTTTGAGACATAACGATTCATCCATCCACTTGCGTCAGAGGCAGGGGCGGACTGGCCACCAGGAGTACCAGGCATTCCCCTGGTGGACTGCTTGTCAGTTGGCCAACTGACACCGGCCCAAACTCAGTTAAAATAACAAAGTCCCTACTCAAAATGTTCAGGCAACAAGGTTACTTTGTTTAAGCAGAGGTACTCACCCATCCTCCCTGACTCTGGATCCATGGATGGAGGTGGTGGTCCAGGTATATAGTCATCCAGTCTACGATGCGGGGCACCATGTGGTTCATGTCCTTCAGCACGCAGTCCACGCAGAGGGCACCTCCGAAGGCAAACAGGCCCACGATGTGTCCCCACTTGATCCCGTCCCGAAACACCTCGTCCACCACGTTCTCAAAGCTGTTGTAGGCCGTGGCGGGAGTGATGTGGAGCCGGGACGACATGTCACTGAAGGCCTGCACATAGCGCAGCTCAAACTCGTCCGCCGACTCCCGAAGCGCCTTTTCACTGGCGCTGTCCGGCCCCAGCTGCAGTGTTGGATAGTTCTGCTGAGACAGTTTGTAGCTTATGAAGGAAACCACCATCTCTCTGTTGCTGTGCTCCACGCTGGAAAGTGCCAAGCTGCTCGGGTGTCAACGTCTTTCTGCTGTTATGTTTGGTAACGGTCAGTAAGGTAGCGCAGTAATTGGTCAGTTGGAAACTGACAGCATCGTTCAAACGCTGACGCTTGATTGGAGGAGAGCTATGACATCACTAAGAAATCACATGGGGCTGCTGCCCTAGGGGTGCAGGGGCCACTTCATTAGGTTTCTAACTTCAGCAACAACGCTTGAACAACTTTGAATGTCAAGGAACGTTGGCACTCAACTTGAAACTCAAAATGTTTTCCTCAAAGAGTCAAAGAGAACAAGGCTACTTGCATGTGCTAAACATCTTGATTCAACCCGGTCACAGCATTAGTTTGTCAGTTTGGGTGTTTGTCTATTTCATTTGGACAGTGACAAGAAGGACAGAACAAAGAACTTAAAACTTTGTAATTTAACAAAAAAAAGTTTTGTTGTTGTGATTATAAATTCATTGTTATTGGTATGCACACATCACCACTTACTGGCTGTTAGGATTGACTTTGGCTCTCAGCCTTTCTATCACACTATTTTTTCGGCAAATTAGCTTTTTGTCTATATGATGAAATCAAAAGTTGTTTTAGTTGCAACTTAATTCAGAACAACTTTTCACCCATAACGATTCATCCGTCCACTTGCGTCAGAAGCAGGGGCAAACTGGCCACCGGGAGTACCAGGCATTCCCCTGGTGGACTGCTTGTCAGTTGGCCACCAGACACCGGCCCAAACCAGCCCAACTGAATCCGGGTCGGTTTCTTTTCTCTGTTTGCCTAACCCAATTTAAATGAATTAGTTGAAATAACAAAGTCCCTACTCAAAATGTTATGGCAACAAGGTTATATTATATAATATAATTATATAATTCATAGTTTATTGGCTGTTAGGATTGACTTTGGTGCTCAGCTTTTCATTCACGCAATTTTTTCGGGAAATTAGCTTTTTGTCTTTATGACTAAATCAAAAGTTGTTTTAATTGCGGCTACATACAGAACAATTTTTGACACATAAGGATTTATCCATCCACTTGTGTCAGAAGCAGGGGCGGACTGGCCACCGGGAGTACCAGGCATTCCTCTGGTGGACTGCTTGTCAGTTGGGCCAACTGACACCAGCCCAAACTGGCCCAAACTTAGTTGAAATAACAAAGTCCCTACACAAAATGTTCAGGCAACAAGGTTACTTTGTTTAAGCGGAGGTATTCACCCATCCTCCCTGACTCTGGATCCATGGATGGAGGTGGTGGTCCAGGCATATAGTCATCCAGTCTACGATGCGGGGCACCATGTGGTTCATGTCCTTCTGCACGCAGTCCACGCAGAGGGCACCTCCGAAGGCAAACAGGCCCACGATGCGTCCCCACTTGATCCCGTCCCGAAACACCTCGTCCACCACGTTCTCAAAGCTGTTGTAGGCCGTGGCGGGAGTGATGTGGAGCCGGGACGACATGTTGCTGAAGGCCTGCACATAGTGCAGCTCAAACTCGTCCGCCCAACTCCCAAAGCGCCTTTTCACTGGCGCTCTCTGGCCCCAGCTGCAGTGTTGGATAGTTCTGCTGAGACAGTTTGTAGCTGGTGAAGGAAACCACCATCTCTCTGTTGCTGTGCTCCATGCTGGAAAGTGCCAAGCTGCTCGGGCGTCAACGTCTTTCGGCTGTTATGTTTGGTAACAATCAGTAATCATTGTCCTCTGCTCTCATGCCCATTCTTCACAATGAGCACGTCAAATATGCTTCCACGAGTAGCACTACCCCGACCAGCATCCATCTTCTTAAACTCCACCACCTGGCTTTAGCATCTGCATCTCCGCCGAATACCTCCGCAAAGTGGTCCTGTCATGATGATCACAAGACGGACAGAGGAAAGAAGATTAGAATGAAATATAGTTTTACATAGCCAGCAGCAGTGTCCACAGTGGTTGTGTCTTGAGTGTCATACAGCAATTGATTCATGTGAAATTCATTTGTTTGAGTCGGTTCAACTAACTTCAGCAAAAACGCTTGAACAACTTTGAATGTCAAGGAACGTTGGCACTCAACTTGGAGCTCAAAATGTTTTGCTCAAAGAGTCAAAGAGAACAAGGCTACTTGCACGTGCTAAACATCTTGATTCAACCTGTGCACAACATAATTTTGTCAGTTTGGGTGTTTGTCTATTTCATTTGGACAGTGACAGGAAGGACAGAACAAAGAACTTAAAACTTTGTAACTTAACAACTTTTTTTTTTTTTTGTGATTATAACTTCATAGTTTATTGTGTTGATTCAATCCACATTTTTGGTTTTTCTCTCCTCCTCCTTGTGACCTAATCGGCCCTCAACTGGTCCACTGCCCTCCTCCTCTCTCTCTCTCGGCTCTCTTGCCTTTGGACAGTCTGTTCAAGACTGTCATAATTAGGTAAATGACGCCAGGTGACTGTTTTTCGTCATAATTCAAGAAACTAGGTTGTCACAATTCGACTGTTTTTTGTCATAATTCGAACAGAAACTAGGTTGTCATAATTCGATATGCAGGCAGCGACAGACAGTCCCGGCGTTTCTAGAACAAAAAGGCCAGGCCGTTGCGTCATGTCGCGTAAAGACAGGACTGTCAGAGTTAGGTAAATGATTAAATAAACCAGGTTGTCATTATTAGGTAAATGACTGATAAATTTTAGGTAAACGCATTAGACAGATAACGAGCGACTGTCCTGACAGTCCTGTCATAGTTCGGTAAGCCGACCATTCCCCGGCATTATTTTTAGTAAATAAGCCAAGCATTTAGGGGTTAAAGACCCAATTCATGTGAATAAGGTTGCCGGCGTGTGTGTATGTTTGTGTCGTAAAATAGATTGTGCGTGTGTGATAGAGACTTTGTGTGTGTATGTTTATGTCTAATATTGTGGGGAGGGTCCTTTTCTCGAAATTCCCAGAGCGATTTTTTCTATTGAATAAATCATACGAGGAATAAAAGGAAAAGTCTGTGTGGGATAACAGTGGGGTGGTGGTGAAATAGACGGACATGTATTAAAACTATTTGTGGGACTGGGATAGAACCCCCAGTAGTCAGCTGCAGTTTTCCCTAACAATCTGTAGAAGCTTGCCGACTAGGTCCCCAAATAGGGCAGCGCGACCATACATTGTCTGTTGATCACGTGTATAAATTTTAAAACTTGTGGCAGTTAATATATATGAGGTGAAAAACATTTCTTGCCCCTCTAGTAATAAATATATATATGAGCCTGTTTACGGATGAGCCTTTCTTTAAGGACGTTTGATAAAAATATGAGACTTTTACAGGACGTTTATAAATTTGATTGATAAAAAATATATGAGCTGTTTACAGGACCTTTATACATTCGATAAAACATATGAGCCTTTTTAAGGACGTTTGATCAGTAATTTCGTAAAATATGACCATGGAAACATTCAGAGAAAAATGGGAAGTAATAAAGGGACTATAAAAAAGAATTCCAATTGACATCATTAAAAAATGAGTTACGGGACAAAAATATTTTACCCCCGGACGATGATAAAGAGACCGAAATAAAAGCATTGTGCCAGGCATTTTACACTGTATATAAACAAGCAGTTGATGATTTGGCCCGAGCGAAAAAAGATCACAAAGATGCGGCAAAAAGAATGGCAATCTATCGTCATATGCCAAAGCATCCCCCGGCAGCACAGCAGGGATCACCGCTGAAAGCATAACTGGAGCAAAAGCTGGCAGCCGCCTTAAATTGGAAAAGGTGGTACAACAGTTAGTGGGGGAACGATTGAGACTTGCAGATAAATTAATGAAGAAGTTTGTGAAGGCCAACCAGGCCTCGGAGAACAAAAGAAAACAAGAAGATGTATACTGGGGCAGAGTATGCCCAGAGACGCTTGAAAAAAGAGGAATACTTTCCCTGTACACCAAATGGAAACCCTGGTTACAGTCCATTCGACCCTTCGTCCCACCAAAAGACCCATACCACGTCACCCTAAACGACCCCAGATCTTGTTTACCATGACGCTTTCATTGCAAACTTAGAACCAACTGCAGTGCTACGCCCTATTTGATTACTCGCGACCACATTTAACAGCAAGTTATTCCTAACATTCAAATTCAATGTGACTCGATTATTTTTCAACAAGTTAGAAAGAAAAGAAGAAGAAACAGTCTTTATTTGTCACGCAACACACCACACTACAACACATGCTTGCACACACACACACATGCTTTGATGGTGGCCGGTGAAATGGCTCCTCTGCTTTTGACCCATCCTGGCTTGTCCTTCCTCTGGGGGCACAGCCAGGAGCAGTGGGCAGCATACGTGGACGCGCCTGGGGACCAGGTGATAAGTGTCCATCGCTGGTCAGACGATGATGGGTGCATGTTTTTGGTGGGGGTCCTTAGTTAGGAACAGTCCTAAAGTGTAATCTAATACTTTAGCACCACATTTAACAGCGAGGTATTCTTAACACTCGCTCAGCCTCGCCGTCCCAGACTACACACTCCCGTTTTATTTGGATGTTTCAAAGTTTTTATTTTTATCATAGATATAGTATAAATATGGCGGATCATATGGATCCTCTTCTAGTTTTTCTCTGAAGGTCTGATTTCCATGGCTCTAAAACTGTGTGTGTGTAGGTTTTGGTCTAAGGGGGGCGCCCCTGGACCTCACCCTTAACTCTCCCTTTACTGTCCTTGGACCTCACCCGCCCTTGGACCTCACCCGCGTGGTGTACTATGGTATCCTAACTGTTCTGGTAGTCTCTCTCTCTCTCCTCAAAGATACAGGACCACGCTGGAGAGCGAATCAACCCACCGTCGGGTAAGGCTCTAAGAGTCTCCGACGGGGTCTGGCTGTAAGCGATGAAAAAGAAGTGGACCGAGGCCAGGTGGACCGGACCCTTCCGAGTGGTTCAGACGACCACCCGCTCTGTTATCTAGTTGACCAGGGTTCAAGAGAGAAAGATCTAAACAGTGGAGTCAGCACACCTCGCATGAGGTTAAGAGCTAAAAAGCTGCCAGATCCAGTATCACACCCAGGCAGACATTGCTCCTAAGAAATTACTCTGTACTTTTGTTTGCTCTTTTATTGTAAATGGTCCAGGTGGTTAGTGAATGCCATCCGCACGTTCAATAATACGGATGTTGGCAGGTTTTCCTGCTGAGACAAATGAGGTTTTCCCTGCCAATCACTCCTGGAGCCATGCACCGTCAGAATTGTTTCACTGTCAGAATTGTTTTTTGTTTGTTTTAAATGTTATCTGGGAAGAAGTTCAATGTTTTATATTTTATTTCTCGTGTTAGGGTAAGATTCTATTAGGTAGGGAAAGGTCCAGCTGTCGGATCCGATGGGTCGACCAGTCTGTGTTGGACACTTTTATGTTTTATTTACCTTCTTCCCCTTTATTCATACATATTTTGATTACTGTTTGAGATTGACCTCATGTTTAATGAGGTCAAAGGGGGGATTGTTAGAAATAATATGGCGCCTCTGGTTGGAAATGTCCTTTTGTGACCAGTCGCGCACATGTTGCTGTACTTTCCGCTTGCGTTCATGTTGTTCATGATGTTCTACACGTACATTGTTCTTTGTGATCCATATGTCCTTTTGTGACCACTTGCGTACATTGGACTATATTAGGACCGAGGGAAGAAGGATCGGGGCTTCCACTGGCTGGGCTCAGACCTGGCTGAGCTCGGCTCCTGGAGCCCAGGCTCGTTCCAATCCTGCACTTTTTGATTCTGCCTGACAATAAATATGACTAACTCCTAAAGTCGTGTTATGTCCTCTGATTGACGCTCCTACTCAACCCATCAACGAACACGCGGAGAACCTCGAAGGTAATGGTTATACTTGAATTGATCAACAGAAGTTTAGTAATTGATCGAAACAGGTTGTAATGATTATCATACTTGAATTAATAAGCAGAAGTTTAGTAATTGATTAAAACAGGGTTAAGAAAGGTTTACTCCAACAACGGACCAACAATTGGTGATCCTTCGAGGAGGATATAATTTTATCCAACAATTGGTATTCACACATCACCACTTACTGGCTGTTAGGATTAACGTTGGTTCTCGCCCTTTCTGTCACACTATTTTTCAGGGAAATTTGCTTTTTGTCTACATGACAAAATCAAAAGTTGTTTTAGTTGCGGCTTCATTCAGAACAATTTTTGATGCCTTACGATTCATCCATCCACCGAGAGTACCAGGCATTCCCCTGGTGGACTGCTTGTCAGATGGGCCGGTTTCAGTTGGTGAAACCGGACCAACTGACACCGGGTCTGTTTCTTTTTTTTTTTTTCCAAAACCCATAAATGAATTAGTTGAAATAACAATGTCCCTACTGAAAATGTTAAGGCAACAAGGTTATATTATATAATGTCATTATTATATTGTATAATTCATAGTTTATTGGTATGCACACATCAGCATTTACTGGCTGTTAGGATTGACATTGGTTCTCAACCTTTCTATCACACCATTTTTCAGGGAAATTTGCTTTTTGTCTACATTAAAAAGTTGTTTTAGTTGCGGCTTCACTGAGAACAATTTTTGGCGCATAACGATTTATCCATTCACTTGCGTCAGAAGCAGGGGCGGACTGGCCACCGGGAGTACCAGGCATTCCCCTGGTGGACTGCTTGTCAGCAGTTGACACCGGCCCAAACTTAGTTGAAATAACAAAGTCCCTACTCCAAATGTGAAGGCAACAAGGTTACTTTGTTTAAGCGGAGGTACTCACCCATCCTCCCTGACTCTGGATCCATGGATGGAGGTGGTGGTCCAGGCATATAGTCATCCAGTCTACGATGCGGGGCACCATGTGGTTCATGTCCTTCTGCACGCAGTCCACGCAGAGGGCACCTCGGAAGGCAAACAGGCCCACGATGCGTCCCCACTTGATCCCGTCCCGAAACACCTCGTCCACCGTGTTCTCAAAGCTGTTGTAGGCCGTGGCGGGAGTGATGTGGAGCCGGGACGACATGTCACTGAAGGCCTGCACATAGTGCAGCTCAAACTCGTCCGCCGACTCCCGAAGCGCCTTTTCACTGGCGCTGTCCGGGCCCAGCTGCAGTGTTGGATAGTTCTGTGGCACGGTGGCGCAGTGCATTGCACTGCTGCCTCACAGCAAGAAGGTCCTGGGTTCGATTCCCGCCTGGGGCGCTGTTGGCACCGTGCTCCGGCGGGTTATCTTCCAAAAACAGGAGCCTTTCTGTGTGGAGTTTGCATGTTCTCCCCGTGCTCACATGGGGTTTCCTCCACCTCACGTCAGTAAGGACCCCCCCCAAAAACATGCACCCATCATCGTCTGACCAGCGATGGACACTTATCACCTGGTCCCCGGGCGCGTCCACGTATGCTGCCCACTGCTCCTGGCTGTGCCCCCAGAGGAAGGACAAGCCAGGATGGGTTAAAAGCAGAGGAGCCATTTGCGTGTGTGTGCGTGTGTGTGTGTGTGCAAGCATGTGTTGTGGAGTGTCGTGTGACAAATAAAGACTGTTTCTTTCTTCTTCTGCTGAGACAGTTTGTAGCTGATGAAGGAAACCACCATCTCTCTGTTGCTGTGCTCCACGCTGGAAAGTGCCAAGCTGCTCGGGCGTCAACGTCTTTCTGCTGTTATGTTTGGTAACGGTCAGTGAGGTAGCGCAGTAATTTGTCAGTTGGAAACTGAGAGCATCGTTCAAACGCTGACGCTTGATTGGAGGAGAGCTATGACATCACAAAGAAATCACATGTGGCTGCTGCCCTAGGGGTGCAGGGGCCACTTCATTAGGTTTCTAGTACCGGGTACCTTTCTAGTACCAGGTACCTTTCTAGTACCAGGTACCTTTCTAGGGGAAATTCAGGCGTTGCAGAAACTCACGGGGGAAGCATACAGAGTACAGAGTACAGAGCGTACAGAGTAATGAGAGGGGAATGTATACTCAATTCACAATATATGCATACAATAAGCAGTCCAACAGTAAAAAAATAATTTATTCTATATATTGTATTATTAATACTACTATTACTACATATTATCACTATGACTATATTTTACTTATATTAACTCATATTAGCAATATATGATAATGTAATGTATGTAATTAATATTTCTTAATTGTGCTAATATATGTTATTAATTATTCTCACATCATATTAATACTTTTGTTATTATTATTATTAATATTATGATTATTATAACTAATAATCATAATATTAATAATAATCATCATAATAATATAATATATATACTCATAATAAAATATATATTAATAGATATTAATATTTGAATGCTCGGTTTTCTAAACGACAACCAGATGGCGCTGTGGTGCTTGCTCCCGCCATTGCTCCTCTTGATGTTGTTTGTGTTTCAAACTGTGCCCGTTACGTCCAGTAGATGGCGGTAGACAAGCAGGCGGGCAACCGACAAACGCTGTCTGTGTTTGTCCCCTGCGGGCCACACTGCGGTGTTCAGTACAAAGCGGCGCATGCTTTGGCCTGTGGAAACTTGGGAGAGGGTTTGACATTATATAAACTTTCAACAACTTAGTATTATTATTAATATCATCATCATCATCATCATCATTATTATTATTATTATTATTATTATTAATAATAATAATAATAATAATACAATTATTAATAATCATAATCATAATAATAATGGATATTGCCATTTATACTTTCGTCATATACACGTTCAACAACTGATAAATATAATAATAATAATTAATAATAATAATAGATATTACCATTTAAACTTGGAGAGGGTTTGACATTTTTTATCTTTTAAAATTAGGCCGACATTTCGTCATATAAACTTTCAACGATGTCTGCATTTAAATGTGTTATTGCAGTGCAGTCGCAAATAGCCGGGAAATGAACACATAAACGTTTCTGTTGTCGCTGAAGGACCAACAGCCCCTGAACAAGCTGATCATCAGCCAGCTGCTCTGTGACGGCTACACCAATATTGCCAAAGCCTCATCAATGAGGTCAAGCCCCAAAACGTGGTGTCGCCCTCTGAACAGCTGATGCAGCTCGCAAAGATTGGTAGGCTATCATGTGGTCTGCTTTTTGCTTTTTTCTTTTTTTTTTTTTTTTTCCAGAATTAATGTGTCCAGTGTCTGCACTTCCTTCTGCAGTGTTACCTCTGCTTTCTCCATATTTGCAAGGCAGTCTGTCTGAGCAATTATCTTTCTCATTTAAAATCCTGCAGGTCTGGTTGCTCTGTGCCAACTCAGATGCATGACATTAAGTAATCTCATGGGCCTGGTCTGCCTGTGCCTGTAGAGTTAGGAGCTGCTAAAAAAGACCCTGTGCAAAACTTTGGGAACCCTTCTGTATCATTCATTGTTACTTTTTTTAAAAGATGACTACTAGTGCCTACGCTTGATTTTACTTCTTAGAGCTTCAGCATCAGGTGAATGTGATTCCAGTGTTCAACTATTTATTCTGAGGTCACTCCCTGCCTTCTCCTTTCATACGGTGGTGGCTGTTCTCTCTGGAGTTGACAACCATGGGCTTCTCTCCCCGGAAATGTCCTCGAATGTCAAATGAAGATAGTTCACTTCCACCAACAAGAAGGCTACAATAAAACTCAATGTTTGAATGTACCTATTTTGTCCGAAACATCATCAGAAATTGAGGTCTGGAAGACGAGGAGAGATTCCAGATAAACTGGCCTGGTGAGAAATGCTCAGAAGAAGCCACATATCACTGAAAAAAAGCTGCAGAACACAGCACTGGACACAGGTGTAGTTGTTCGTTGGACAACCACATAAAACAATGCACTTTAGCCAACAAAGACCTTGATGGCAGAGTTGCCAGAAGGAAGCCTTTCTACAACCAAAATCAAGTGTCTGAAGTACGCCAAAGAGAACCTTGAGAAGCCAGAAGCCTTTTGGAACAATGTGCTTGGGGTCTGAAAAAACAAAAGTGAACCTTTGGGTCACAAGCGAAGAAGGTCAATAATCAAGTATTTGTAAAGAAGGGCACTTTGCCAACTGTCAAGCATGGATCCTTTATGCTTTGAGGTTGTGTGGAAGCTGGGAGCACCAGATCTCAAAGATGTCATACATGCAAGGATTCCAAACAACAACTGTTCTGCAAGTAGGCAAAGTGGACAACAATCCCCAAGTAAAAGTATTGAAATACTCTTAACTGGCTACAGGAGGCATTTGCAAACTGGTTAAGTTGCAAACTTACAAAACAGTAACGGGTAACGGGAAAGGGTTCCAAATCTTTTGCACAGGGCCTGTTAATTATTAAAATAAAAAATAATCTTGCTTCATTTTAAAGAAAGGTGTCATGTTTGACAGCTTCTATTTACTTTGATCTTCATTGTAATATCCTTTTTGACCTAATATCCTTTTGGAGTGCACAAACTTTTGCATTCCACTGCATATTTTTCAATGTTGTCTTATTCTGTCGTGCCATACAGAATAATGCAGCTTTTTCTTCTTTTGAGAGTCCCTGGACATTGGTGGGGAGGGGGTTATTGTGTTTTTTTCTGTTAGTAATTGATTATCAGTAATACATATTACTAACCTGCATAAATGGGAGAAAAAAATGACCATTGTGTTGCAGACTGAGAAAAACAAGCTTGATTCTGGGGTAGCTCAGTGTCTCTGGCTCTTGTGGCTTAAAGGTCTATGGCTGTGCAAGTCCAATAAAGCTGCTAGACATCCATTTTTCAAGTCATCGTGGTATTTGTCACTTGAGATAGGCTGCACCTCTCTCGAGTGCTCTTAGGCGTGTTTCTGCGCCTTTAGTGGACATTTGCATTCGGATTGCTCTCAGGCAGCAGTGCTAGCCACTCAACCACCAGCCGCCAAAACTGTGACTGCTATTGGCTTGATCTTAGCACTGTGAGTCAGAGACCAAAATTGCCCACATTTTGATGCTACCCAATCCAGGTTGCTCGTGCAAACATTTTCTGCTCATCCCTGAATTGTTGTCCTTAATCAGGTAATCTTACAATCCTTTGTTCCCTTGAAGACCTTCCATGTCAAAAGGCTCCTGCAAATATAATTGTCTTCTCTTCCTCATCTAGTCTTCTGCTACCTTCTATCTAATTTCTTCTTGTCTTTTCTTACTGTGGCTCGTAGAATTCATACACATTTTTTGCCACGTCTCTCCTGTATGCTATATCCTCTGTATTCTTGTGTCTTCTTCCCTCCTCTGTTTGCCAACTTTTTCAAAGCCTAAATTGCCTAGTTTAGAATACTGCCATAATGATGTCACAATGCTTTAATAGAATGTTCTCCCACTATAAGAGGTTTGGACCTGAGGTTGAGGACTGCAGAAGGGCTGGATTTCAGTCACACAAACATACACACATGTATACACACACACACACACACACACACACACAACCAGTTACAGCAAAGTGTGGTGCAATATTAAGATTGGATGTGAGCCACCACAAGAAGAATAAAAACTAATTTTCCTCACTCACTCACTTTCATCGAGAAAGGTCAACAAAACACAATAGACAATGAAAATGACCTCAAGAGATTACATTAACCCTATGGCCTCCCTGTACGTGGGGGGTCTGCATCATGATGTAACAGAGGGCATGCTGTATGAGAAATTCAGCCCTGCTGGAGCCATCCACTCCATTCGTTTGTGTCGGGACAGGATCACTTGGCAATCCTTGGGATATGCTTATGTTAACTTCCAGCAGCAAGCTGATGGTAAGTGACCAATTAGATATTGACTAAAATTGGCGTTTAATGGCTGTCATTCTAAAAAACGACAGACGATGAACAATCAATCGTGAGGTAACCTTATTCCCCCTGCGCGTGATTATCCCTCCAAATGGAAGAGCTTTGACTGGTTTCTGGTAGTGCCACCCCTGTCATTGGACTTCAGACAACTATATTACGCCTCTCCAAAAAATGCTTTTGTTGCAATTATAGCAACATGGGTCTGCATATGTGACCCACCGCAGAATTTAGGTACATTTGGTGCCATTTGACTTTTTTATTTACATCATTTGAAAGTGAAAAATCAGAGCTTTGAAACAAGGCGTCACTTGTGCGGATCAAGCAAATATTTTTAAAGCTATGACTTGTTAATGACGAGGGTGTGACAAACTGTGTTTCTGAGATCATCACCCTCAAAGATTTCCCCGCACTTGACTTCATTCATCCAGCTCCCAGAATGCAAATCAATGGAGGACCAACAAAGCCACATGACACCCTGCTGAATGGAGCAATCTCTGCATTGTTCTTGTGTTTTGAGGGAATGTTGAACAGCGTCATCAGCACACAACATCTTTGTTCATCTTAGAGTTCTTGGAGTTGTTATGTGGGCTAACCCCAATCCTACCTTAACCCAGCTACACTCTGAGAGCCTGTTTGGGGCCTCTTTTCTTTTTCTTTTCGCCCCTGGCTGCATTTAGAGGTAAACTTGAGAATCTTGTCCATTGCTACTTGCTCTGATTCAGCATCGCTGTCGTTCTCGGCGCCGCTGTCGGAGAACTGACTATCATTGCGGAAAGTGAAGTACAGTATGCGCTGCTTACACTGACTAGGATCTATCACACTGGCCAGATTAAGGTCGGTGATATGATTTAGAGCTTCCGCCACCTGCTTCTCGTAATCCATAAAAAGACGGAGATGAAAGTTTTCACAGACAAGTGAAACCGAAAGGCTCCTCGCCCTGTGCCTTAACCATCTGTTTACGGAAGTGACGTCAGCTTTTCTTCTTCATTGGTAAACACAACTGTGGCGGATGGGGTGGCTTAAGTAGCCACACCTGATGCTTGTTAGTTGGGCTAACAAGCATCAGGTTTAAAAACCCCATCCACACACTCAGTCAGGAGAGGAGCCCTGTGTCATGACACAGGGCTCCTCATCCACCACAGCCATCTACGCAACAATGAATCCAGGTGTATACAAAACACGTAAGATTTAAAGGTTGAACCCTCCCGAAACGGTTTCACATTGACTTCACATCACATGGAATATGGAGGAAGGATTTTCACCTGGACGGTGGCTTTAAAGGAAAGCATCGATCAGCGCTTGCGCTGTTCAGCGTCTCGGTACCTGAGCTGTGTATCCCCATGTAATCTAACGGGAATATTTAACTTGACGGTTTAACATTTATCTACTATTCATAAATCAAACTCGGTTTTGAAAATACGTTGAGATTACAAAAAAATCACAAAGGAACAAAGGAAAAATTTAATTTTCCTTCTCGAACGCTTTTTTCAACATATTTGGTGGCTCTTGGCAATTATAGAAATGCGCGACACAGCGGGTTTTTCTGCGGTGGGTCACATGTCAATTGGATACCTCCACCAAAATTATTTGAATGTCAAATAAAGTGAACTCAACTTAGTTTGTCTTGTTACAGGTATTGGCGAGGTTTAGTTAAGTCTTGGGCAGAAGTGGTTACTTTCTTTCATAGATCACAATACCATTCCATAATGAAAACATGGTTGTTTTGCAGACATATTTTAGGCGGGTGTGTAAATGTATTATATTGTGATATACATTGGAGGTTCCAACCCTAATTTACTTACCCTACCCTAATTTTTTTTAAATTTTTTTTTTTTTACTGCGTTTAGTTTTTTTGATGCGGAGTTGGTGTTTCCTCTGTAACCAAGGATGAATTAAACATGATTTAAGCAATGTATTTTGGCCGTCCACAAATGAGATGTTGACGGATTATTTCTAATTAACCCTGACTTTTGACCCTGACCATCTCTTCTGCCTTCAGCTGAGCGTGCACTGGACACCATGAACTTTGATGTGATCAAGGGAAGGCCAGTTCGTATTATGTGGAGCCAGCATGACTCACTCAGAGAGAGTGGTATTGGAAATCTCTTCATAAAAAACCTTGAGAAGTCTATCGACAGCCAGGCCGTGTATAATATCTTCTCTGTTTTTGGAAACATCTTGTCCTGCAAGGTAGAGGACTGTGGGTTATTTTTTCCTGGGTAAAACTTTTGGGTTGAGGCAAGGATGGGTGATTTCTTTCTTTTTAAGAGCAAATTAATAATTAATTGATAATTGACTACTTTAACATGAACAAATACATTAATTCCAAACACATATGTTTTGCTCTAGCCAACTGGATCATTTGAATATGGCAATTAAAGATGTATTACTATTAAAATGAAAATAGTTTAAAACATGTTTTTAATTTTTTTTACGACAAGTTACTTTTTATTAAAGGAAAAAAAATACATACATACAAGAGATCGAGAAGGAAATAAATATCACGTCCAGTTGACACACCTTTGACGATGTCGTTACCATTGTCATTCCCGTTGCCCCATGTTTTTCAGATCAGATCCAAATCGGACAGATTTCACGTATTCTGAGAGGGTACAGTGTACAGTTCTAGAATGATGAAGGGTTTTTCTTTTCTTTTTTTGCCAAGTCATAGAATGATTTGATTTTGACTTTGAAAAAGGGAAGGGAGCCTTAAAAAATGTTGAGTGGGTTACTAAAGTTTCACGACATTGGTTTTGCATGAGTGTGAGGCTTGTGTTTCTTCAAGGTGGTCTGTGACGAGAATGGCTCTAAAGGCTACGGGTTTGTGCACTTTGAGACTCAGGAAGCAGCAGAACGAGCCATTGAAAGATTGAATGGCATGCTGTTCAATGACCAGAAAGTGTGAGTGTGTGTACTAACTAAAATCCTTTGTATTCGACTCATGAAATAACGTAACTTTGAAAATGTTCACAGTGAATAACTTCACATCTCTCTCTATAGTTATGAGAGGAAAGTTCTGTAGAAGCTTATTTTTTGAAAGTTGCATTTTGACACTGCCAGTACGCCACAAAATGAACTTTGAAACTGACCCATTGACGATTTTAATTGTATTTTTCCTTGCAAAAGCTCTATTAAAGTTATTGTTTAACACCATAATTACATGCTGACCAGATCCTTGTTTCCATTCTATGACTGGACATACAAAAAAGAGTGGGAGAAACAGCGAGTGAGAAGTGAGCTGAGTAGAATTACTGATAATAATTAAATGTCCCTCATTTACACTTTGCATTACACTTAAATGACTAATTGCGGCAAAAAGAAACGGTTCCTGTAAGAATTCCATTCACAACTCAGAGCCGACCGACTCTTCTAACTCTGGTTCCCCGGAAGTCCTCACTTGCACATGATACCAACTTAATAAAACGAACGAAGAGTCATGAAATTGAACACATCTTTTTACTGAATCACCCCTCAAGAGCCAAGTCTCAAAAAATAACCAATAACCACTAAATATCAAAGAGAGGATTCTCTCAATTTATATGCTTCAAGATGTTGATCCAATACTTTATTTGTCTTTGTTCATTAATGTTGATAATTGTCCTGTATAATGTAGATATATAGGTCACTTCAAAACTCGCAAAGAACGTGATGCTGAGCTGGGTGCTCAGTTTACAAATGTCTACATTAATGGCTTTGGAGAAGACATAGACGATGAGAAGCTGAGGGAGGTCTTCAGCCATTACGGTTAGTTGAATGTATCTTGAAGGGTCCAAAAAAACATTTCCTGCATGAGGGAAGGGGATAATAGATGTAGATGTGATGTTTTTAACAAACTGAAATATACTATAATATTCAAGATGGAAGTTTCATAAAACACAATCATTCAACTGAGTTTCCTTTTCAGGAAACACCATAAGTACCCGTGTCATGACCAACAACAGTGGAAAGTCCCGTGGCTTTGGGTTTGCCCGATTCGAGAGGCATGAAGATGCGCAACAGGTGAGGAATGAGGGAGCAAAATGTTATTCCATTTTTTAGATTAGCAACACCATGCACACCAGTGATGGACAAAACAGATTCCCACTAACATGATTACATGAACATGGATTGACTACTCAAGCTTAAGTTCAAGCTCAAGTCTTTCACCTTCTCCTGAAAATAATGAGAAGATTGACTCGGTCAGTCGATGTGTCGTCAAAGAGCTGTGGTCTCCTAAGAATTTGAATGTCAAGGCAAACACTTCTAGATATGTTAAGAAATAACTGAATAAATTGCAAATTTCCTTTTCAAGAAAGGAGCTGTCTGTTTCCTCATTTGAACGTCACCAGTAATTAAGATTTGGTTCTCTCTGTTTAGGCGGTAGATGATTTGAATGGCAAGGAGTTGAATGGCAAGCGGATCTATGTGGGCCGCGCTCTGAAAAAAGTGGAGCGTCAGACTCACCTCAAGACCAAATTTGTGACAAACAATTGCTACCAGCCTGCACTACCAACTTCCCAGGCCCATGCTGACCACCACCCCGCCATTGGGCAGAGGACCCAGCTCCACCCCAGCCAGCGAGGGGCTACACAAGGTGTTCGGTCACAGGGCTAGGCCTTTACTCACTCATTACTAGATAAGGTTTAGTGTTCTGCAGCCATGTTTTTTTTTTAATCTTAATTCAGTAGTCTGTTTGCAAAGATTAAGCATCCAATATTTTTTGATTTTAGGGATTAAATTATATAATATAGTGTTTCTTAAATAGTGGGGCGCGCCCCCCTGGGGGGGCTCGGAGCGATGCCAGGGGGCGCGCTGTGACCCCGGGGAACATGCTTTTTTTTGCCGCAGGTAGGGTTTTTTTTTGCTCTGAACAAGAGAACAGCTGGAGAGCAGGATATACGAAGGAGATATGAAGTGCAGATAACAACCCCTTAAAGAGACACCATGGAAAAATATTTAACAGGGATGAAAAGAACGGCGGAGAGAGACGGAGATAATGAGACAAACATAAGTCTCCCGAAAGCTAAGACGAGGAAATATGACGAAGCGTATGTAGCGCTTGGCTTCACTGTGACCACGGTGGGAGACGAGGAAAGAGCGGTATGTTTACTGTGTCTAAGGAAGTTGGCAGCGGACAGCATCAAGCCAAATAAATTAAGGCGTCACTTAAAGACATTACACCCCAATCACGCTATAAGCCGCTTGAGTTTTTTCAGCGTTAACGTGCCGAATATTGCCAACAATCGTCCCGCTTTGTGAATGCTACTTCAGTAAAGCAGCGAGCACTGTAAGCATCATATAAGGTGGCGTACCAAATTGCTCAGTGCGAAAAACCCCACTCCATAGCAGAGCAGCTGGTACCGCCTGCAGCATTAGACATGGTCTCTGTCATGCTGGATAAAAATAAAAACCATCCCTCTGTCCAATGACACCGTCGCCAGACGTATAAATGACATTGCTAACGATCTTAAAGAACAGCTGGTAGATAAACTCAAAGACAAATGTTTTGCCTCACAGTTTGATGAAGCAACTGACAGCAACAAAGACTGTTTGTTTATCCTTTATGTACATTTTGACATGACAAACTCCCTGTGTGAGGATCTACTTTTTTGTAAATATGTCAGAGATAGAGCCACAGCTGAAGAGCTATTCAAAATGCTGGACTGCTTCCTGACTGAGGATGGGCTAAAGTGGGAGAACTGCATTGGTGTTTGCATTGATGGTGCACAGACCATGGCAGGGACGAGAAAAGGACTTGGGGCACTCATCAAGAAGCCCTCACCTAATGCTGAGTGGACACACTGTGTTATACACAGAGAAGCACTGGCATCAAGGCACCATTCCTCTGAATTAAGTGAGGTTATGACTGACATTGTAGGTGTAGTAAATTTTATAAAGACCAGACCACTAAAAACAAGAGTCTTCTCTGCGATCTGTGAGGAGATGGGAGCCGAACATCAAGCTGTGCTGTTTCACAGTGAAGCAAGGCGGCTGTCACCAGGAAAAGTCTTGTCCCGAGTTTTTGAGCACAGAGAGCAGATAAGAATGTTTTTGGAGCAGGAGCACAAGTATGACCGCACAGAAAAATTTAGTGATGAGAACTTCCTGGCAAAACTGGCCTACCTGAGTGACATATTTGGAAAGCTAAATGAGCAAAATCTACAGCTTCCAGGGAAAGATAAACACCTCCCTCAGGTCACAGACAAGATCAGCTCTTTCACTAGAAAGCTTGCAATGTGGGGCAGGCGACTTGATGAAGGAAATACTGATTCATTCGAGAACCTGCATGAATTTGTTGACACTACTGACTATGATGCGACCTCATTGATTCCATATATTAAGGAGCATATTTCATCACTGATGGGATTCTTTAAAAAGTACTTCCCTGAAAACAGTTTCCAATATGACTGGGTGAGAGATCCTTTCAATGCACCAGCTCCAACTGGTTTCAGCTCTGCAGAGGAGGACCAGTTCATTGCTATGACGTCTGACTCCACATCGAGACTGAGGTTCACATCACAGACAGCGAGTGTAGAGAGGCAGTATCCGCTCTTAGGGCAGAGGGCCATGGGCCTTCTTCTTCCTTTTGCAACATCTTATCTTTGTGAGACTGGCTTCTTTGCTGTTGCTGCACTGAAGACCAAGTACAGGTCCCAGCTAAACATTGAGCAGGAGCTGAGAGTTGCAGGATCATGCTTCGAACCCCGCTTCGAAAAGCTGTGCACTGCAAAACGTGCTCATTGTAGCCATTAATCCTGACTTCCTCACTTTGATAAAAAAAAATCAGCACAAATTGTTTTATTCATATTTGTTTTATAGGTCAAAGTGTTTTATATATTGTGCTCCTGAGTTAATGTTGCTGATCAATTTGAATTTATTATTATTTGTTGATTATATTACATTTTATTTTTCAGTATCAAATGGTCAAAAAATTTTTACATTTTAAATAAGGATTGAATTTTTTTTTTAAATTTCAGGGAAATTGATGCACTTTAAGTCTTTTCTGTTACAGACTAAAAAACAATGTTAATAAAGTTATTCTTTGCTGTAAGTTGATCCATATTTCTTTTTTTGTTTTCTTTAATGTTAATAAGGATACAATGTTATGCAGAGGTCACTTATAACAATTTTATAGACAAATGATACTATTTACAGTCGCGGCAGAGAGTTGGGGGGGCGCGAAATGTTAACTTCCGAGGGGGGCGTAACAGAAAAAAATTGAGAAGCTCTGATATAATAACAGCAGTCCTAATAATAGCAATAGTATTAGGGATATAGTGCTATTGGTAATAAGACAGAAATTGTAATAATGGTAGCACCCATAATAATAAATAGCTGCAAACAAAAATAACATCATTGTAGATGGGAGGTAAAGGAAAGGTTCAAAGTCGAAAGGAACATCTGAAATGCTCTGTTGTGCACCGTGGAGGGATGAGCCTTTGGTTCAAGGTGCTCCTCATTAGTCTTGGTTACTTGCAGAGAGGATGAGAGGGGTTCTCCTGGATGGCGTTGATCTTCATCATTCATTTTAATGTTCCGGTGCCGACTGTCTACCACAGGTCGGACCAGGAGGCACTGGTCAGCCGCCACAGATGCTGCCCCAGCTGCCCCTGTGCGTGGGTTGCCTCAGGACAAGTACGCTGCGGGGGACCAAAATCCCCAACAGCACATGAGCGCAGGGTCCCAGGTCCCAATGCAGCAGGTACACGATGTTGTTCTCACTTCCCAAATGCTACGATGTTAATAAATATATTATGATGAATTAGAATTCATATGTATAACTCTTACACAAAAGTACAAAAATGCCAAGTTGGTTAATACTCTTAAGTACAAAAATGCGGAGGTTGCAAATGCAAATCCTATAGGTTTTTACCAATGTTGAAGTGGAAAACAATCAAGCCATTACCAGTGCATCAACACTGGAAATAGCCTGGAAATATCTGGTGATGACATACAAATATAACAGATTCAAATAGTTTAAATATTTTTTCTAAATGATGTTCTCAGTAATGTTTATATGATATATGGATGGATAAGACACCATAGTCTACTATTGACTAGTTTCTACCCTGTACCTGAGATACAGTTGTATTTGCGTAGATCATAGTCAGTTTTCAGTATCTTGATGTTTCACCCTTCACCGCTGCAGGACCAGGAACCCCTGACTTCCTTCTGTGCTGTTCCATCACAGGAAGCAGATCCGGGTAAGATTTATGTCAATGCATACACACTACCTTAGACGGCGGTAAACCTCCACCTTTCTAACATAACACAGAGCCCAGTCGGATTCCCACCCTCTTCCAACCCGCTCCACCATGCAAGGAATCTATTTTTAGACTGTTCAAAGCAATCTGTCAGAGTGAAAAATGTTTTCATAAAATATTTGTTTCTAAAATAGTTATCATGTCGGGCCAGTGTTAATCAAAATTATGTTTCTTCCTATTTAATCTAATTTGCAGTGAGCACATTTGCAGTGAGCCTATACTGGACATTCATTTGAGGGGACAGTACTGTTTTCTGGTGACACATTTGTGCCACTCCATTGGCTACTACAGGGAAACGCCTTGGGTGCCCTTTATTGTTGTTATTGCTTGACTCAACCACTCGATGACAGAATTGGTTCCCATGAGCCAAATGCAAATTATGAATTAACAGGCAGGCCTTAAAATCAACCAGGTGCAACTTTTAATCTGTTTCTGAGATGTGTTGGAGTGAAAAAAGTTGAAGTAAAACAGACTGGGTACACATAAGTTACAGCTTACTCAGAAGGAAAAATGACAAGTAGGTTTTCCAGAAAAATTGCCTTTTCTGTTTCTGTTCACATACTATCTAAATTTCACAGCAGAGGTGCTAAACTGCTGGATCTCTGCATTCTGTATGATTATATTTTATATTAGACCTCACTTTGCCTCCGAACTAATTAGAAAACAGTTGTCTGTGATATTTAAATTGACAGTTATTGACATATGACAGTTCAATGATTTTCTGTTGATAAACTTGCACGCAAGATAGTAAAACAACAACGTCCACACTGCCGCATAACTCATTACAAAGACCTGTCAGCAAGTATGTGGGTGGGTTTTTGATTTCCGTCCCTCTAATATCAACACCAGCCGCCACTGGTTCAATGTCATCCACTCCTTGCTATGTTGTATAGTAAAATCAATGATAGTTTGCTGCTAGTTGCTAGTTAGCTTTGCACAGGGAATGAGAAAAGCAAAAAAACAAACCTATCTTCTAAAGACTTCATCTTGTCCTGCAGTACAACCCTTTTTACATTTGCACTGCTAAACATTACAGCTTCTGTTAAAGCTTGTGGGGTGATCTTTTTCAAAGTGGCAGATTCTGCAGGTGATTCTGTCAAATCCATGGGTGAGAACTGCCAAGATGTGATCGTAACTCCAACCACCTTGATTGATGAGGCACACCCTGCTGCTACTCTCTCCTTTGAGGAGAGACAATAATATTGTCTATTTTTGTAATTATAATATAATTATAAATATTTATTTAATTATAATATAATTACAAAAAAAGCATAACCAGGCAATAGTAGCTTATGTGGACAGGGCCTATGAGCTCAATCAGTTCTACAACAGGTTTGACACTGCGGCCAACATCTGCCCTGCCCCAGCCTGTACAGCCTCACCCGTTCATTTTCTCACCACTTCAGCAGCAGCTTCCTGTCCTTGCAGCCACCCCCCCTCTCCCCTCTCTCTGTCTCCTCCTCCATCTTCTCCACATGTGTACACCCCCATCACTGCAGCTACATCTCCCCCCACACCTGAGCCCCTACCCTGTCCTTCACAGCAGATGAGGTGAAGATGGAGCTGGGGAGTGCGCCCTGGGAAGGCAGCCGGCGTAGATGTTGTGTGTCTGAGGCTGCTTAAGAACTGCGCTGCCCAACTGAATGGGCCTCTCCAAAGGATCTTCAACCTGAGTCGACAGATGGGGAGGGTCCGTTCTGTGGAAACCATCATGTCTTGTACCGGTACCCAAAGAAGGGTGCCGGGCGAGCTAAACGACCACAGACCAGTGGCCCTTACACCGCACATCATGAAGGCCCTGGAGCGGCTGGTTCTCAGTTTACTGAGACTCAATGTCAACACATTGGAGTGGATGATACTTTCATCTACATGCTCCACCAGGCCTATTCTCACTTGGATGAGCCAGGTGGTTATGTGAGGATTATGTTCTTTGATTTCTCAAGCGCATTTAACACCATCCAAGGAGGGGTGGGTCCCTCATTTGTTTCCAGGATCGCAGATTACCTGACAGGAAAACCAAAGTTTGTTAGGCTAGGGAACTGGGTCTCTGGGATGGTGGTGAGCAGCACTGGGGTTCCACGTGGGACTGTTTTGGCTCCCTTCCTGTTCACATTTTACACAGCGGCATAGCCAACATCACAACATCCAGAATTACTCTGATGATCTATCTATTTATCTATCTATCTATAGAGCTGGATACGACTACAGTTCTGATGAATACAAGCGCTGGTGAATACAATGGATCTCCAGTTGCAACTGATCCAGTGACAATGAGTCACAGTGCACAGGGTTGCACTGGTAAGTCTTCAAAGTTGATCATTACTCAGGCAGATTGTGTTCCATTACCCACTGCAGTCTCTATGAACATGGCAAATGGTGACAAGAAAAGGTTAGAATCTACTTATGGTTTTGCCCTGAAGCATGTTGGATTGTTTTACTAAATCCTATTTTGTTGCTTCTTTTCAGAGATCAAGGTGAAGACCAAAAAAAGAGGTGCAAGAAACATATTCAGAAGGTTTTTGAGGGCTGTGGTGCTGAACATGCTGTGATGCTAAAACAAACACTTACATACCAACCTCACAATGATTGACAATTAAATGCATCCTTTTTTTGCTGGTCGACTTGTAGTCTTTCATCACTCTGAAACCTTACAAAATTGAATCGTAAATCGTACTATTAGCAGCTTAAAAAGGAGGGAAGATAATCTTCTGATGCATCGTTTGCTTGGAGACTTCTCGGTACGTATGTTTCATTAAGTTTTGGCATGACTTCTATACTTAATTATATAACTGGTAACAAAAGAGTTAAACATTTTATGTTTTTTTTTCTTCACTAATTGAATTGTAGACACTGAGAAACTGTCTCCTGTATTGCCACACAGTTTAAGATGTAAAATATCGGCTGATTCCACCCAAGCACTCATCCAGTACTCGAGGTAGTCATATATTGAGTGCAGTTAATGGATCTGTCCTGAAGCAAAAACTATTTTTCTGGATTGTTAAATGACAATTTAACAAGACTGTTTCGTGCAAAAAAAACATAACTTGGCTAAAGTTCAACTGTAAAACCTGAATGTTATTGTAGAGTATATTCAAATGGCACTACAGCAATGTTGTTGTTTACATTGTGTTAAAATGTCTTGTATTTTTATATTTGAATTCTGATTGTTCTAATACAGTCAACTTAAACACAGAATGTAGCTTGCTTTGTCTTGGAAAGGAAATGGAAGTCAAAAACAATTTGGCGGCGATACTTGCCATTGTCAAGGTTGACAGGTCTTTGATCATGTCATTGGGTAAAAGGACAAATTCTGGTGGACTAAAGTTTGCCAAACACTACTTGGATGAGCCACACGACTATTGGAAGAATGTACTGTTGACAGGTGAGTACAAAATGTAACTTTTGAGTTTAAATGAGAGATCATCATAGGAATTAAGAAATGAACACCTGCATGATTGCTGGTGCCGGGTGGACTAGTTTCAGTATGTCTGTAACTGCTGGAATACCCTGGGATTTTCCAGAAGAAGAGTCTCTAGAGTTTACTCAGAATGGTGCGAAAAACAAAAAACATCAAATGAGTGGCAGTTCTGAGGACGGAAATGCCTTGATGAGAGAGGTCAACGGAGAATGGCCAGACTGGTTCAAGCTGACAGAAAGGCTGTCGGGTTCCACTTGTGTCAGCCAAGAAAAGAAAGCTGAAGCTGCAGTGGGCACAGGCTCACCAAAACTGGACGGTTGAAGACTGGAAAAAAGCCTGTTCTGATGATTCTCGATTTCTTTTGAGGCTCACAGAGGGTCAGAATTTGGTGCCAACAGCATGAATCCATGGACCAAACCTGCCTTACGTCAACAGTCCAGGCTGGTAGCAATGGTGTAATGGTGTTGGGAGTTTTTTCTTGGCACACTTTGAGCCCTTTAATATCAACCATTCATCACTTGAATGCCAAAGCCTATTTGAGTATTGTTGTTGATCATGTCCATCCCTTTATGTCCACAATTTACCGGTCTTCTAATGGCTAATTCCCAGCATAATAAGGCACCATGCCACAAAGCATAATTAATCTCAAACTGGTTTCATGAACCAGTTCTACTGCCCTTCCCAGTAACCCAATCTGAATCCAATAGAACACCTTTGGGATGGGATGGTACAACGGGAGATTCGCAGCATAAATGTGAAGCTGACGAATGTGCGGGAATTGCGTGATGCAATCATGTGAACATGGACGAGAATCTCAAAGTAACTTTTCAACATCTTGTGGAATCCATGCCAAGAAGAATTAAGGCTATTTTGAAATCAAAGGGAGGCCCTACCCAGTATTAGTATAGTTTTCCTAATAAAGTTCTCAGTGAGTGTATAGTTGGCAAATACCTGCATTTAAATATACAAATCTCATCCCAATCTTGAAACACGGGGGTGGCAGTGGTGGTTTGGAGCTGCTTTGCTGCTACAGGAACCAGATTGTTTGCTTTCACTGACAGAACTACGCATCCTGGATTGCACCAGCAAATGCTACAGGAGAATATCAGGGTATCCCTCTGAACTGAAGATAACAGAAGTTGGGTCATGCAGCAAGACAACTAACCGAAACACACATGTCATTTATCTAAGAATGGACAGAGTGGACCCCACCACTTAACTTCCATATAGGGCTATTAGTACCATTATACTATCAAATATTTGGGTTCAGATTCTGATTAGTATGTCTATTTGGTGAAATCTTCTTCTAATTGCATTCACTGCCGGACCAAAGTTTCCGGAGGCACTGATTTTGAGCCCCAGGTAATCTTAGAACAAGGTGTGTTCTAGTGCAGCGTTTCCGAGGGTGAATATGTGTCCGTTTTCTTGAGATCTGGGCTTTTTCTGGAAGATCATTATTTTGTATTTTTTGAAGTTTACTGTCAGGGCCCGGTTTTGGCAGTATTGCTCCAGCAGATCCAAATGCTGCTGTAGACCCTGCTCTGGGTGACAGCAGCACCAGGTCGTCTGCATAGAGCAAGAATTCTGGGGCTGCAGATTGTTCCAACACGGCTAGCTCATTAATGTAGACATTAAAGAGGGTTGGAGATAAGTTGCATCCCTGGCAAACACCTTGCCCTTGAGTGAAGAAGTCTGTTCTTTTTTTGCCAATTTTTATTCCGCACATATTTTTTACATCGATTGATTTGATTATGTTGTAAACTTTACCCCTTATACTGCTTTGGAGAATGTTTTAGTATAATCCCTCTTGCCAGATTGAATGAAATGCTTTCTTAAAATCAATAAAGCATGCAAAAATCTTTTGGGTTTTTTTGGTGTATGTGTTGATCAATAAAGGTGTGGAGGACGTAAACATGATCAGTAGTGCGGTTATTTGGTAGGAAGCCAATTTGTCCTTTACTCAAGACATTGTGTTCCATAGGGAAGGCCAGCATTGGGGCATGGATAATGCTGCAGAAAACCTTCCCCAGATCACTGCTGTCACAGATGCCTCGGTAGTTGTTAGGGTCCAGTTTATATCCACTCTTGTGTATTGGGGAAGTAAGCCCCCAACTCCAGATCTCAGTGAAGCAGCTTGAAGGACCAGGTTGAACAGTTGAAACACGGCCTGCTGCATCTCAGGACTGCTGTTCTTCAACATCTCCGTCCTGATACTGTCGGGACCGCATGATTTTCCTGATTTTAGATTTTGAATGTCTTCTAATTCTTTGATGGTGTTTTTGGTTGGACAGCTTTCTTAATTTTCTTCTGACATGTTTACACTCTTCATCAAACCACTCTTCCTTTTTGGGCTTTGGTTTTATGGTGGAACTATTTTTAGTAAGACCTGCTTTATTGGCTGATTTGTGAAAATTAGTATTGATTTGTGTTATGGCCTTATTTATTCCAGATTGATTTGTTTGACATTTGGCTGAGAGGAAGTTATTAATCATGTTGGTAATTTCAGGAGAAGTGATGATACTTTTAAAGGTGGTGTCACTGTCAGTAGCCCATCCGTATCATTGGCGTAGTTTGAACATTTTGTAGGCCTCAGATTCTTTTTTTTTTTGTTGTCCAATGGTTTTCAGATAGACATTTATCTGACAGCGGTCTGTTAGTGGTGTCTGTGGTCTGACAGTGAAGGCGCTGATGGAGGAGGGGTCCATATCAGTGATTGCATAGTAAACTACACTAGTCCCACAGTACGTGAACCTCCCTAGCGAGTCCCCTCTGATCCTACCATTAAGCATGTACAGGCCTAAGGAGCGACAGAGATGCACTAACTCTTTGCCTGTTTTGTTGACCACAAGGTCAGGGTTGTTTCTCTGGGGAGCGGTGGGGTTGAGGTACAGTGAAGGCTGTCTGAAGATGTGACCGTTGCCAGTAGCATCCACCATATCAGGCTCACGTCATGTTCTGGCATTCAGGTCTCCCATCAGCAGAATGCTACCCTGGGCCTGGTAGTGGTTGATCTCTCGAGATTGTCAAAAACGTTTTCATTAAAGTAGGGAGATTCCTGGGGAGCAGGTGTATGCTGCACATATATAAACCGTTGTCACATTTGATGGTGATTTGATTTAATTTAAGCCAGATATGTGTTGGTGCTTTTTTGATTTGTTTTAATTGGCTTGACATATCCTCTTTGTGCCATCCAATAACCCCACCGGAATCTCTACCGTTTTTGGTGTTTTTCTGCTTGAGGGATGGTATAAGATTTCTGCGTATCCTAGGTGTCTTTGTGTCCTGCCGGCACCATGTTTCAAGTAGTATGACAATGTCATGTCCTCCCATACATGCCATAAACTCTGGGTTTGTACTCTTTGCTCCAAAAACTGAAGAGAGTAACCCTTGAATGTTCCATGAGCTAATCAAGAAATATTTAATTTCCTTCTTATATTGTATTACATATATCTATGACAAATAAACAATTGAGAGGAAATTATGATTGGGCAGTCAGGTATAGTTTTTTTGTTTTTTTTAAGTACTATCATTTTTTATTTTGATAATGGTGTGTGTGTGTGTGTGTGTGTGTCTGTGTCTGTGTCTTTGGGTTTGTGTGTGTCTGGGAGTGTGCAAGTGTGTAAGTTTGTGTGTAAGTCAGGGTGTGGGTGTGTGTTATTTATTGTTGTGTTACGTATGTTGTTGTTGTTATTGTTATTATTGTTTTTATTACTATCATTAAACCAATCATCGAGAAGATGAGGTGCAGTAACTTCCTCTCCAATGCCCGAGTGTCCAGAAACTCCCTGTGCGTAGGTATGCCTCCCCTCAGCGGGCAGCGGGGCTTGGGTGCTGTTGCGCTGCGCTCCTGTGTAGGGTGCTCGCTCTCTCTCTCTCCCTCCCTCCCGACCCCTCTCCCCCTTGTGCGCGCCTGCGCCAGTGTGCGGAAACGAAAGTTAATTTTTAGTTTTTGTTTCGCTGAGTGAGATAAACGCTCCGCAGGTTCGCTGTTTGCCCTTATTCCCGGTAAGCAATCGTCTATAATGCATTCCATCCTTCTGTTAAAAGAGTCGTTGAATGATATTATATTCCACATGTACGGCTGTTCTCATTCAGTGGGGGCGCGTCACCTCAGATAACCTCTGATCTATCCACGGCGGTCATGATAAGGATAGAGGAAAATACTCTGTCGTCTTTTTTTATTCATTGTAATTGTTACCCGAATATTCGGAATTAAAAACCCAAACTCAAACATCAAACAACGGAAGAATATTTAGTCATGAGTCTTTCATTCATTCATACGGAAATAATGATGGAATTAATGATATTGCCCACTTAAAGTGTAACTAAGCTCTTAGTGAAAGCCCTTAATTTATTGTTCTTGTTATATTATTTATTCTCTGCTAATGTTTACGATCTTAAACGTTTGAAAGTTGCGATCAATTCTTAATAGATTTGACAAACTAGTTTATGGTCATGGATGCACTCCAGTTTAACAGTAAAGTAAAACGTGTTGGTGTCCCACCCTGTTTGAAAAGCACAAGGGATATTTTAACAATATTGAGGAGTAAGAGACATTATGTTTAGTTAAGTTAAGCGTATACAGTATAAATATACCTGTATTCTTAATGTGTGTGTGTGTGTGTGTGTGTGTGTGTGTGTGTGTGTGTGTGTGTGTGTGTGTGTGTGTGTGTGTAGCTAATGGAGGCTTACCATGGAGGAGGATGATGCTCTCAACGAGGAGGAAGACCTGCGCTACGTTTTGGCCCAGGAGCGCTCTAACCTCCAGTGCGTCCTCGGTGCTCAATCTCCCGAGGTCGCAGGGAAGCTGTGGGACGTGATGTCAACGAGCGCCCGTCGCCACGCCGACCGGGCCGCAGGTCAGCGAGGTGCGGCTGCCATGTTGGACGACGTACTGGCCGCCAGCGGTGAGGTGTGCACTAACTTCGTGCAGGCAATGTGTATGCTGTGCGAGGGCATCCCCATCCACCTGGAGTCCAGGCTGGTGTCAGTGGCCGGATGTACAGGCAGTAAGTATACTGTAGATGATAATATTCAAATAACACAATTAACACGGGGCTTTAGTACTGAGCTCGACTCCTTTTCCATTTTCTGTCTGTGCTGTACTGCACATTAAAGGTATTTTATGTCTATGTACTTATTTTAAGACAAAATGTTAATAGAATGCTTGTCTTGGATGCTGTATAAAGTTGAAGTTATATATAACAAAAAATATGTCAAAGTAGAACAAATCCACCACAAAATGTATGTATACAAATTAAATGTATGCAAAGGAAATGACGTGAATCAGAATCTGTGTATTGGGTGAAGTACATTTCCATATACGAGAAATTTGTCTTAGATAATAGTAATAACAGTTTTAATACTTGGTGAATTGTAGTGCAGGCAGGCGACTGTCATAAAAATATAGCGAAGGCAAATATTGACTTAGTATGGCTATAACTATGAATATAGTTGTATATTTCTCTACATGATGAATAATATGTATATAGCAGTATGGACACGGCTAATTAATGATGGGTTAGTCAAACTTTTTACAGTAAAATGACTATGATCAAAATAAAGGTATTTTAAAAAGGTTCTTCTATCTGTTTTATTATTAGAAATTAACTGAAAATGATGATTGATGATGCATATCCTAATAAGAACAATTGTATATAGATGTTTATTAAATCAGATAGTGGGCCCATTATCTCAGTTTCATTTTCATACCATTTAATTGCATTCTTTCATTTAAGCCAAAGTCCCAAAACATCCAGGATCTTCATGATAAATGTTTCTGTGTTGATTTGTCTACGTTTCGTTTCCTCAGTATTTTGGTGGAAAATATGTTGTATTTTCCACTGTGGGCAACCTAAAGTGGACAAAACAAAAGTGAAAGGGAATTGTGCACTCAGCCCCACCAACGATTAACGTTCGTTCCAACATTAATAGTCAGACCAGTATTCCCATGGCATGCAGCACATTTTTGTGCACCCATTCATCTTGTAGTTTCCTGAAACTCCCTTCAACCTTTGTTTTGTTTCTCTGCACTCTAGACAGTTCGAAAAGCAACCGTCCAAAAACGGAGAAGAGTGAGACGTCACTGATGCCCCCCCCAGAGGGCCAGGCCACCAAGCGTGCACGGATGGGTACAGAACACACACACTGCACACAATCCTCTATGTCAAACTGCCACCGTTTTATGAGTCATAGTGAAATAGTTATTAGCGGTGAGCATAGTTCAAGACCGATGTTAATAGTTTCAGGGCGTGTTTTGAATCTTAACAGTTTGTCTCTTTGCTTTTTTTCTAATAATATGAGCAGCGTCACATGTAACTGGACATCATTTTGATAAAAAAAAAAGTAAATGAATTATTTTATTGCGTTGTCAATTTCTCAGGTTTATACTGCTTAAAACCTTTCAGGTTTAATTTTTTTTGTAACAGCTTATTTTTCAGGTTTATATTGCCTACGTTTTCAACATTTCAGATTTATTTTCCATCACAATCACAGCCCTGGCATTTGCCAGAACTGCCCGATGGCCAGTCTGGCCTACCTACAGTATCTATCCGTCTGTCTGTCCGCCTGTCTGTCTGTCTGTCTGTCTGTCTAATTGGACACTGACCATTGTGATCATCCCCAGACTGCTGGGAGAACTACAACGCAGCGGTAAGGACTTTGCTGCTGCAGCGGTGGGAGGCGCTCAGATTGAGCCTGGTGAGGGACGTCCAATTGGAGGACACGTGGGTCGGGGTGAGACACACCAACAGAGCGAGGGACAGGCCCGACCAAACGCCTCGACTGGGAGATAGAGGGAGCAGGACGCCAGGTTGGCGTCGTTCTTTTTACCCAAGTTTATTGGGCCTCTCTCAAAAATAATATCACATCATCAACAAACTGACATGTTGCAAATAGATTTTGTACAGTGGTAAGAAAAGGCAGAACAAAGTCTTCAATACAGATGGACTGTACATTACTGGTAGATTTTGTTTAGCCCTGACAGAAGCAGAGAAAAGAACAAAACATGTTGGGTTTTTAAACCGATTTAGCCATGGAATTTGTTTTTGTACTGTTCCACTTTTGATTTCTATAGTGTCTAGAATGCCCATCAAGATCTGTTTTGAGGCAGATCTTTTTTTCCCCTTACCCCACTGTTGTAAAAGGTGTGATGTAAGATGCCCTGTATTGGTTCTCTGTCCAGACCTAAGCAGAGACTCTGGGTCACCGGATTCCAGAGTGACGTTGGAGTCATTCTTCCAGGATTCTGCTGGACGCATTACGGTGCTCCTGGGTCCGGCTGGATCTGGAAAAACCCTTGGGATGTCCTGTCTAGGACGGCATTGGGCGAAGGGCCTGGTAAGGAGCCCCAACTCTCTTTTGCATAATATAGAATTTATTATTTAACTGCCGGGGTTTAACAATCTTAAGTCAGACAAATTGCGAAAGTCCAGTGTTTATCCTTGGTGGTGTGATATTTGGGGTTTGGTTCCCAGAAAAGGATTAATTTCACTTTGGGCTGGAGGCTATTTAACGATCACACATGTGCACTCAAACTGAGTTGTAGTTTCCTTATACCCACAGTATAATCCTTCATAATTCATTCTTCTTCCTTTAATCCACCCTTCCCCAACTCTTTTCCTCTCCTTCATCATACCATGTCTTGATCGTCTTAATCTTCTTCTCTTCCCCACACACTCTCTCTCGCTCTCCAGGGCCCCATCCCATCAACTTACCTCTTTGTCCTACTGGAGTTCCGTCAGCTCAACCTACTTTCCCGGCCCCTATCTCTGTCAGAGCTCCTTTTTCACTACTACATCCCTCCACCAGGGGGCGACAAGGAGCAGGTATGCTATAGATTAGTGTAATTATTAAAACATTACATTACATTTAGCAGACGCTTTTATCCAAAGCGACTTACAATTGTTCAAACACAGACAGACGCTGCCATCAGGAGCAATTAGGGGTTAAGTGTCTTGCTCAAGGACACTACAGCATGCTAGCAGGAGGAGCCTGGGATCGAACCAGCAACCTTTAGATGACTAGACGACCAGCTCTACCTCCTGAGCTACCACCCCCAAAACACTATCAATGATGTGCATGCAGCAACGACGAAATTCCAGATCCAGAAAGGGAAAGTCCTGCCATCTTTTTGCTCTAGTCATGCACTGGTCTGTTGATATCAGCCATCAGTTGGTTCTCCAGGTTGATGCTTATAAGCAAATCCACATCGTTGACTCTAAACCCATGAAGGCACGCATGATACCTTCTTCCTTTAAACATATTAGTGAGTGAAAAAATATGATGAGATCCGTCCCCAGTAACTGGATTTTATTCCAGTAATAGTAACCAGTATCGTGTTCAATTTCTCACATTTACAACAAACTAAATGTCATGAAAATCGGTTCAGAATTAAGCAACACGTGTATTCTATGAGGAACAGGCAGCCAGTGCAGAGATGATAAGATGGGGTTTGCGTCGACACCATTGCCTAGCTGCAGGGGGTGGCAAAGAGTATAATTTCTTAATATCTTATTTTGTTAAGTTGGAGAAAATTGTGCGCAATTTAGGGATTCAATGTAGTTTCTGGATTGAGTGAGTGCATGAAGACCAGCCTGGTCCTTTGGTTTGCATGGGAAGTATACTTTAACTGTGTGTTGTCTGCACAGGAGTGGAAGGAAGGAATACAATAAATGTCTCCCATATTTATACAAAGGAAATTGCTGTCAATGATCTTGGTATTTGTACATTTATTATTTCATTGTCCTGTTTTTGAACAGAGCGCCGTGTTAGACTACCTACTTTCTAACCCGGAGCAAAGCTGTTGGATGCTTGATGGATACGATGAGTTCCACAGTAAGATCACCAGGTTAGAGGAACAAAAAAGCAAAAAACTTTTGGACCCAAAGAGACTGCTGCCAATCACAGAGCTTATCTCAGGACTGATAAGTCGACAGATTCTCCCAGGATGCACGCTGGTGATAACCTGTCGCACACGCAATGTCATTGATTTGGAGGGAATTGCAGATAAAGTGGGCGAGCTGCTGGGATGGGACCACCATGAGGTCAAGGAGTATGTCGTGAACTACTTCCGGGTCAAAGGTGAAAATAATTTTAAGATGATTTGCTCTTATTATTACTGTATTCATTTTTTCTACAATCTCTACTTATTCCATCTATATTATACTGGCAGCATTGATGTTTTACTGAGCTGAGCTCCTCAAATGAAGTGTTTACACAAATGTTGACAGATATACTGTACAGACTGTCCATATACAAATTAAGGAAAGTTGTTGATTTATTGGTACTCAAATAGACCATTCGTCAACCAATTAGTCAAGATTTATATCAAAAATTATGCACATAATCATTGCGTATCAGTTACGTTTGGATGTATTTATGTGTTGTAGACCTAGACAGGCATTTTATAAAGCCTTAAAGTACCTCGCTGAACCCCCTGCAATGTCTAATGAAGCATTACGGACGTGTTGAGAATTTGGAGAAGTCTTTGAAAGAATTTCGTAACCAATGGTTTTGTCTTTCATTCCACTTCCCTTTTGCAATCAATACAATCTAATTTCAATTTGGACTTTATAGATGGGATGAGGAGCAAAGCGGAGCAGGCCATGGACCTCCTCCTCTCCAACCAACACCTCATTGCCATGTCCTCCCTGCCTGCGCTCTGCAATGTCTGCTGTGTCTGTCTGGAGCACTGCCTGGAACAACAAGGGGAGGATGGAGAAAGAGGAAGACAAAGTGAAAATCAAACAAGTGATGGAGGAGAAGCTTTCAGAACAGGTGATGATGAAAGGGCAGTTTGTGGTGAAGGAGGAAGCAGAGGAGGAGGACAACAATGGGCACAGGACAATGAAGAGAGTTGCCAAGAAAGAAGGGCTGAAGGTGGAGGTGAAGACACAGCAAGGGCTGGAGCAAATGAAGAAGAAGCAGTAATTCAGGATTCTCCACCCTGCTCCATCATCCAGTTCGCCCCTTCGTTTGCCCTGGTCTACTTAACTGTTTTAGAAGCATTTCTGAGCCGCAGTGCAAGAGCTGGAGCTTATATTGGAAGAAGACCAGACCATGTATTACCTCCTCCACAGAGGTACTGACCTATTAATGTATTTCGACACAGAGCACATACTAATCTCTTACCCTGTTCAATAATTTGTGAAAACTATTTTCTTTACATCTCATCAAAGTAGTTAAAAGGACAATTGCAAAGTGAAACCCAACAAAAGACCCTTCAAGCCTTTAGGCTTTCACACATTTTCAGATGTGTAGCTCACTGGGACCCTTTTGGCATGATATTCCTAATCATTGGTTTCAAATTATGAAGTCTAGATGTTCCAAAAGGAGGTTGGATCATCAAGTTTTTTTTGTCTTGTTTTTGTGTCTAGTTCAATATATCTGCCAGACCTAGGACAGTACCGGTCCAAGGTCTGTGAGTTGAGTCGGCTGGCCTGGAAGGGTCTGGAGGAGGGCAGGATTCTCTTCATGGAAACTAACATTCCTCAGCACGTTCTCCAGTTCTCCACCAGGGCAGGACTCTTCACACGGGTAACACTCTGTTTGGGGAATTTTGTATGCGTGTATTCATTCTGCTTGATCACCGAAAAGATAATCTCGGGACTCATCTATTGGAATGCTCTCACAGACTGTAAGTCATAGCTGAAAAGATACACGTGGAAATATTGGTATACCTATAAGAGAGTACAATAGCATTCTTATTTTTCCAAGGTAACTTCATGTATAGTAGCTATTTCATATCATTTAACCCACACACTTTGGCCCAAAGCTGTTTAGGGACGCTTAGTTTTAATGTACAGACTTCAACTTTTTCCCTGATGATGGACCCTCAAAATGTTGAATGAAGGGATGTGTTGAAGATGCCTTTTGCATTCTCCTTTCTCGATGGACCTTTGCTGTTTTCCAATTATTTTATTACTCTACACTACAGCCTCTCTCCCTCTCCCTCTCCCCCTCTTTCTCTCAGGTGGAGCTCAGGGGTGAGGGTGGATTTCTCCAGCCTGCATACTGTTTTATCCATTTAACCCTGCAGGAGTTTTTGGCAGCTCTAAGAATCATGACAAGTGCGGATGTGACTGAGAAACAGCTCAAGCAGAAGTAAGGAGTCTCAACATTTATATATTGTTTTTTTCAAGCAACCTGCCTGATGCGGAACAAAGCCATGGCTCAGTCGTCAGTTCTGTAGGAGACCCCATTTCCCCAATGCCAACCCCACACAAAGTCAATCAATTTAACTTTGATTTGATATAATTTCACATTTTTTTATTAGGATTTGAATTTGATATCAGCACAGATATATTTCAAAAGCGTGAAATTAAATTTGATAAACTATATATTAGATATCAAGATTTAATTCAAATATGGTGATTCTTAAACGCTTCTATAAGTTCCTTAAAATTAAAAAAATTTAACTTAATATCTGGTTTCAAAACTGACTATGTGCTCACATCAAAATCCAAAGCATTGATATCAATTTTCATCAATCTGATATCAATTTTGAACCTTAACTGATATCTTCAAATGTGGTTAAATCCCCACTCAGATTCAACCTGAAGACTCGTTGGACCACCAAGTCTGATCGGAAGACGGTCTTCACTGACTCCCTGCACCTCTATATGTGTGGGCTGGCAGCCCCTCACTGTACCCCGGCCCTGGTTCAGATTGCAAGGGGTTCTGGTGTTTCGGGAGCCCAGGGTTGGGTCCAGAAACGCCAAGCCCTGGTGCTGAAACTGCTTAAGAACCTGTGTGGTAGTACCTCCCTGACTGGACCAAAGGTAGACCACCATGACCATTTATATTGCACATTTCATACACATGGGCAATGCATAACAGAACAAACAGGCAGAGGAAGCTGGTACCAGACAAACTGGAGCGTGACGGATGGAAGAACCGGAACTGGTAACACAGGGTCAGGAAACGCAGGATTAGGAAACTGGTAGGGACCAGACTGGTGGCTAGAAGTGTGGTCGATAGTCAAAGACAATCTGACCCCAGAGAAAGGGAACAGCAGAGCTTACTGTGTACTGTATGCAGGTCCCGCATTGCTGACAGCTGCTCTTCTCATGGTGGAGTGAGTCTGATTGCTGACAATGATCAGTGTGTGGAACCACGACCTGAGCGGACAATAGAGATAGAGGCAGAAAAGAGGGACAGACCAAAACCACCAAACCTGAAAATAAAAGAAAACCACAGTCATACAGAGAACATTGATCACAGGGGAGCTGTCTGGGCAGGTGTGACATACAGTAGAGGTACTCCTCACTTAACGACCCGAGTTCCGTTCCTACAACCAGGTTGTTAAGCTGATTGGTTGATAAGCCAGGACCCGTGTTATTTCACAGCGTGGCGATTGCGAACGCTAGTGTAGTGAATACTGAGAGACTGCGGGAACAAGACTGAGACTGAGAACAGTGATGTGATGTATACAGTGTATATAGTACATATAGTGTATATAGTGTATAAAGTATAAAGCACACAGTGCGCACTATTATACACAGCATTATTATACACAGCGCACAATACCGACTGGTCGGAGAGCTGGGGGTTAGTCCGAACGCTTGTTAAACAGGTAGGTCGTTAAGTGAGGAGTACCTGTATATAAACGCAAAGAAGGATTAAAGCAAAGAAGTACAAAGCTAAAAAAAGATAGACATTGAACAAAGATATTGAAATGACAGACATTTAAGTACAATTTAAACCAGGCCTACACACTTATAAATGGCAGGACTCCAACCCACACGCGCTAGGTTTTTTAGGACTCAAACTCTCCTTTTTCGGTATTTTAGGTGCTACAGCTCTGCCAGTGTATCCAGGAGGCCCAGGACCGCCAACTGGCCCAGGAGCTTGTGAGCACGAGAACCAACCTGGAGTTGCGCAACATCCGGCTGTTGCCTAGCGACATCAGCGCACTGGCCTTTGTGACAGGTTCAGCTGGAGGCGTGGGCATTGGCCTAGACCTGGGAGGCTGCTCACTGGATCCAGAGTGTTTAGACGCCTTACCCAGCTGCCGATATATTCACTCCCTTACGTGAGTACACACTAATCTGATCAAAATTCAAATCGACTGTTGTTGTTTTCATATTAACTTTAAAGAATATATCCACATGTGTATGTACAGTAGGAGCCACTTGAAGAGGGTTCTTCCAGCCGGTTGACAGCAAAATTGCAACCAGCTTCCAGCCAACCACCAGGCGGCTCCCAGCCAGCTGCCAAACGGCTGGAATAGCCCCTACTTCTCATGTGATCTGATAGGGCATGTTTAATTTGACTGTAAACACGACCATTTATTCAATTGCAGTGTGTCACCATGAGATGGCGCTTACTTAACAAAAAACACAATCACATTCCCGAGAGATTTCAGATTTTCACCCCTAAACCTAACCTTTTACCTGAGATATTGTCCTTTGAACCCTGACCAGAGGTCATCTTTCAAAGTTTAATTGTTTTATATTCATATGAATGACAACAGGTCTTAACGCTTTATTTTAATCTACACGTTGCACAGCTTTTTAATTTCAAAATGGGAGCTGTTTTTTATTTACATTTTTTAAATTACAAAGTTAGCTTTGTAATGAGAGTACACAAACTAGGTCTATGTAATTATAGTCAAGTTTATTTTCAAATACTTGATAACAATACAAACATCATTTCCAGTAAGTCTCAGAGCCAACTTCATTTTACATAATATGTAAAATAAGGGTGTAATAGTGATTAAAATAAAACAGAATTTAAAAACAGAATTTAAGGAGTAGTTAAACAGTTAATTTTGAAACAAAATTAAAAAATCTAAAATGGAAAGAAGTAGCGTAGTATAAGTAATATAAAAGTATTTTCCTAAAAGAAATACAAAATAAAATCCTTGATAGTGGACTTACTATCTTAAATAGTTGTGGGCCACAACAATGCAGTGTCATACTGCATGGTAAGATAGACACAGTGTTGTAAAACAAACACTGCAATATACTATTAAGAGAGAAGACAAAACAGGTATGCAATACTTGATACATTAAAGTGACTTGTTTTAAAGTTTTCCAAGCCTCTTTTTAAAGTGGCGAAGTGTGTGGATTTATAGGTTCTAGTCTTTGGCCTTTTGATTTCAAAATGTGGGTTTTTGAACTATCACATTTTTATTTTACTTAAAATAATAGTAAAATATCACAACAAATTTCTGCATTTGAGCCTGAACAGTCCCCCATCACCCCCCTTTCCCCCCCCATTTAATAGATTGATTTACCAAATTCCAAAAAACAACAATGGCAAAACAAAATGTTAAAAATCAATCAATAAAAGTAGATAAAATCAAGACCAGCGATATAATTTGTACAAACGTTAAAGAGACGATTAGAGAAGAAACGTTAAACATTATATGGGTCCTTCTCAACACCCAAGATTGTTTTACTGTTGATACAGTTTAAACTATTAAATAAATCGCCATATGATGAGTAATAAGTAAAGTGGATATTTGATTCCACCTCTACAGAGAGGAATTTTCACCTCTCAGTGAGAAAGGGGTGGATTGCTACATTGAGATGTGGTGATTTTCGTCAATGGGTCTGCGTTTGCATATGTATGGGTTAGGTGTGAGGGCTTCCAGACCTGTTGGGTGACGCAATGATCGGCCAAGTGCAAACAAAGAGATGGCCCAAGGCTTTACCTGCGGTCTGCTTCATAATCACTCAAAAAGTGTGTGCTGCAGCAATGACTAACAAGTCATTTATAGTTTAAAGTAGTTTATTGAAGCATGTGCTCGCTCGGGGAATTTCTGTTTCATTCAATTAATGTCAAAAATAAAATAAATACATCAACAATAAAAATACTATTTTATTTTATTATTATTTTTATTATTTCTGAGTGTACGTGGGCTGGTCCCCACCCTGAGCCATGTGACTCGACTGGACGGACTCAGTCCAAGGGACCGTGGTCTTAAGTCTGGACCCATCATCGGCACTTCCATCACTGAAGGTTCACTCTCTGTCCTGGAGCAGGAGCATATAAGTTTTTCTAAATGGAGTTTTATGAACTACAATCGTTCCTACAGTAGTGCCTGCAGTGTAGAATATAAGGGACGGTTCCTCCAAAAAGTCATTAGAACTATGAAAAAGTTCCTGAGGTGCGAAAATGCACGATTATGGTGAGTTTTGTGAAACATTAAGTATTGCGATTATATTGGTTGCGATATTTCACAATTATTTTATCCAAAATAAACACCTGTTGCACACGGTTACGCACAGTGTTTTCATTAGTTTCACTAAATTAAATAAGCTACAATAACAAAAAAACACAGATTCATTCATTCCTCAAAACCATTCGTCCTTTAAAATCAGAGATGTATATATTGATTCTATTAGATGTACAGAAAATATGCTCTGTTCCAAAACATGTATATTTTTCATTTAACAAATGTAAGATTAGACGCATTATACGCAAGTTGCTTTATGTTTTGAACCACTGCTCTCCCGGTCGATAGATAAAGCATTGCAACTGCTTTTCCACAAATGCAGCCTGGGGGCATTCCCAGGCGCCGGTGCAAATTTACGTCGTCGAGGGGGATATAATTACTGGCAGCATCCGAAAACGGACCCGACACGGTACCTGCATGGGTCAGCCACGCCCCAATCACGGATCTGCCTGGGCCCTGTCATGTTCCAGCTGCCCTCTCCGAGTGGCAGCTGGAACAGCTGTGGTCATAATTTGTGAAATATTTATGTAACATTCACATTGACTTTTTTTTACTGAAATTTTACAGTTCCTGAAATGGCAATATATAGATAGATAGATAGATAGATAGATCGATAAATAGATAGAGAGACAGACAGACAGACAGACAGACAGACGGATAGATAGACGGATAGATAGACAGATAGATAGACAGATAGATAGACAGATAGATAGATAGATAGATAGATAGAAAGATTCTCACATAAAAAAACTAAAAATATATAAAAAAAAAAAAAACAGAAAGAAATGCAATGTACAACCTTAAAACTCAAAAATGGAAAAATGAAAAACCTAAACATTTACAATAAACCTCAAGTAGGAACTTGTGGCATTTGCATACTACTTGCGTACATACAATACAAAGTCATTTGTAGTAATTTTCTTTTCTTTCTCAGATTTCGCAGTCGTAAATATGATGACAAGTTGGCTGAAAAACTGTCTTCCATTTTACCTCAACTGTGCACCCTGAGAAAGCTGGAGTAAGTTGGTAGTTTTTGCTTTTCTTTAGCTTTTTATATTGAAATTTGAATAAACAAGATTCAAACAAACAGCATTTTTTGGGTACAACCAGTGATTGTGAGCCATGCAAACAATTGGCTCTTGTCATTAATAAACACTTTCTGTCTCGATATACAGTACATGCCTATTTCATTTCTATTTCATTACATTTATTTTCCTTCCAAGGTATACTGGTGCCAACCTGTCTGATGTGGGAGCGACCCACCTGGTCACTGCCCTGAAGGACTGTCCAGACATCACAGAGATCAAGTAATTGCTTTTTTTCTTTGGAGCTTAGCATCACTTTATTGATTCCCGTCTAATTACGTTGCTGAAAGAATAGTTTTTTTGTGACAGTCTAAGTGATAACAACCTGACGGACACAGGGATGAGCAATGTATCTGAGATCTTAACTGAACTGCCAAACCTGGCCTCTGTGATGTGAGTAAACATTTCTCTCTTTCGGACATTCAAAGGATACCTACTTCTCCAGTATCTTTGAATCAGTGTGTGTGTGTGTGTGTGTGTGTGTGTGTGTGTGTGTGTGTGTGTGTGTGTGTGTGTGTGTGTGTGTGTGTGCGCGCGCGTGCAGGTTGGGTCATAATCGCCTCACGTTGCAGGGTGTATATAACCTCATTGAAAAGATGGTTTCCTGTGTCAACTTACAACACTTCTACGTTGAGTATGTTTACACACACACATGCACGCACACACGCACCCACGCATGCACGGAGACGCACACACACACACACACACACACACGCACACACACACACGCACACTTAAACAAACACTTGCTTGGTACATTGGATGTTTATTCTTGTTTATTTGTTTACTTGTTTATTTTACATTCCAAACATTCAAAAATGCTTTATCTACTCAGGATAAAGGAGAATAGTCAGATTTTCAGATTTACATATTTGCAGGTTCTTACATTGACTTTTAAAAAGGAATGCGATGCACAATTTAAAATTAGGTGGTATTCATGTGGTATTTTCAATACATTTAATAAATATAAATCTTACAATTTAATTCTTGTGCGTTTGCAGTGGACTTAAGGAAATCAAAATCATTTTCTCCCAGAAGTGTGATATTAACCGGTGAGCTCTCTGGTGTAATATATGATACAACCAAATTTCTGTGCACAAGCAATACCCCTTCATTAAATGTCACTCTTTTATCTCACACCTTCATTCTCAATCCTTCCAGCCATGAAAATATGACCTCCAACCTCAGAGTAAGGTAAGATAAGAAAAGATAACACTTTATTAATTAAATCTAAGGGTATCTCTCCATAAGTAAAATTACTATTATAAGTACAATTATTATTCCTCCTCATGAATGGATGTACTTTGATTTATTTTATTATTGTGTTGGTGGGTTTATTATTAGAAATCAAAACTTTACAATGTTCAATGCCCAACACCTAGTACGTATTAGTATCCAACAGTCGGATCCTGCCTCCTCCCTCTGAGTAGCCATCGGATGCTTTGCATCACAAAATATGTCAGAGAAAATGGCAGAGCTGTTTCTTTCAGTACAACAGGCAGTAGTTTGCTCAGAATGCTCATTGCCATGAATGAGAGTTAGTTTAAAACTCCTTTTATATAGTGTCTGCAAAGTGCGAAAAAATAAAAAATACACACAATTCACTCATATCAAAAGAGATTTATTGATCATACATATGGTGACATGTTAATGTTCATAGCGTTGTCATTTATATATATACTTCTGGTCGTACTGTTGGACCGATACTTGTCGCATGAATTGAAAATTGGGAACGCATCCCGGAGCCTCGAGCCTCCACCTGGAAATTCCGCACCGCAGCGTGTCACAGCTTTTTGCATGTAGAATGCGACTCTCCACAGGTATTAATGCACTTCCGGTTTGTTCTTAGCATTTGTCGGATTCAGTCTGAAGCGGGCTTAAAGGTGCAGTGTGTAGAATTTGGTGGCATCTAGCGATGAGGTTGCAGATCACAGCCAACTGAATACTTCTAACCAGGGCAGTGCAACCACTTCCGACTGGAAGAGACATGACCTTCACATTTGTATTCTCTGTAAATGTAATTATTTTTCAAGTTCATATATGCAGTGAAATGTCATGACTAAGTTAAAAAAAAAATTGTGTTCAGCTTGTTGAACCAATTGTGGAGTGAAAGTGAAATGCTGAGGCTCTGCCACCTGCTGTCTGGCTGCAGCTCCCTCTCTGTCCTGGAGTAAGTGACCAATATGAATTATTTGAATTCAGTTGATATGTATTGTATATGCCGCACAATCTCGAAATGTTTTTCTTTTATAATATTATACATAAAGCAGGGAGATACTGGAGGTACTTTCAGAATGTCGAGGTATTTTATACACGCTGCATCCATTCATCACACCATATTTTAAGAATCACAGAGAATCATACAAATCTAGAATAGTCTTTATGCACTTTATAGCTGATAAGTATCCCATCCTCAGTACAGTCGGCCAAATAATGTGCAATAATTGGTGTTAGGATACTTGGTGTTTAGGTATGCCTTTTAGGTTGAACTTGTGACAATATTATATAACTGAAACATAATGTTAACATAATAATACAATACAAAATGTGATAAAATATATTTGACTGACTGTGTGTGCGTGTGTGTGTGTGTGTTCCCCAGTCTCTCTGGAGGCCAGATGGGTGTTGAAACTATCAGGACTCTTACGAAGTCTATTCCCATTCTCAACATCATGGACGAGATCATGTAGGATTATTTTATTTATAGAGAAACATTTATTTGTAAAGTATGAAAAATGGGCCTTTTAATAGATGCTGCTTCAATTCTACATAGTCTACAATTCTACTTTGTCAAGGATGTTGCATGCAGACTGCATTTCATTACAATAAAGTTATTTTTGATATGATTATTATGATTATGACATCATAATCATAATAATACTAAGAATAATAACCTTTATTTCTATAGCACCTTTCATACACAACATGAAATTCATAGGGCTTTACATTAATAGACGACAATCAAATAGCAATACTAAAAAAGCAAACACTAAAATGCATTTGATAAAAATAAGTTTTGCGTCATCAATTTAGGACGATCATTCCTTATGCGAATGGTTTTCAATATTTTTTCTCTAATTATTTTTCTCGTATTATAACATCAGGATTGAACTACTCCAAGCAATTCCGAAGCAATTGAATTAGAACTGTAGAAATAACTGTATTGACGTATAGAAGAAGAGTGGACAAGTTGCTCAGTATTTAATTTGTCGATTCCCAATGAATCCATTATTTAGTAACGCTTTAACCCCACTTAATTTCCTTGTTTGTCCTTGTGCAAAGCGCCATTACAGAAAGCTCTTAACAATGAACAGACAAAACAGTGCTTATTCCCAGTTAACAACATCTTCCCAGTGTGAAGGACTTCTCCATACCAGTGAATGGTTTAGTGACTCTGACTGCTCTGCTGCGAACGTGTCCTGCCGTGGTGAAACTCAGTGTCAGGTACCAACATCTTTGGGCTGTGCCCTCGTATTTCGACCACCAGATCATATAACATAATAAACAGAGTACAACATAAGTGTGTGAATGTGTTTGCAGACAACAGAAGCCATGCCATGTGTCAGTACTTTTTCAAGGTGGTGTAGAGCAACCGAAACAAGACCAACTGAAGGAGCTATGGTATGTAACCATGAATAAACCCAGTCTTTTATTGCTGAAGTAATCCATCATTTACTGGCGATAATGATTGTTACTCTATGGCAGTGGTATTCAAACTTTTTTTTGCCAATCCTCCCTCCCTAGGATTTCCCCTCCCACAAAGTATAAATAAAAAATGTTTCATATGCAAACACACTAAGTTTATAGTGGACCAGTTCAAGCAGTCACATTAATTTGCGGCTGTTCTTGCCTATTCACACAGGCTAACGGGGGCCGAAAGGTGCACATCTCATGAAAATAAAAAATAATGAAAATTTGATAATGCAAAATTGACAAACTATTGTCTCTTCGATTTAGAAACTTTAATGCAACACTATTTACGTTTTTTTTACCTTAAAATTACCTTAAAACAGCTTCAGAATAATTTTGACGCTACACTGACTTGTAATTTGGAGAATGGCATCTCTTTCATTCCCATCCACCCCTCAGAATTCCTGTTCTCGTAACTTTAGTGTATTTGGGTAGGAAACCACAGGAAAAGTGTGTTACACTTTACGGCACTACGTCACTTCCTTGATGTTTGGCTCCGGTAAAATTTATATTAAAAAAACGCGAAATTATAAACTTGAAGGGAAAAATCTCCTGTAATAATGCTCATACAAAACGTAGCCGCTCCACCTCCCCAGTGGTGTGCCCAGAACCCACACAGGCCCTCACTTTCATTGTGCCGCGTGGTTTGTTTCACCCTCTGACTCGCACGTGCAAGCCAATCTACCATGCCATGCACATCTGGTCCCTACAACGGTAGCAGGGGGCCATTCCCTGCGCCCTCTCTCCCTGCGGCTTCCCGGAGCCACTGACAGGTGAAGTGAATAACATTGCTCGTCTCGTGTTACCTCATCTGTCAAGGGGTGGGATATATTAGGCAGCAAGTGAACAGTCAGTTCTTGAAGTTGATGTTTTGGAAGCAGGAAAAATGGGGTCATTGATGCGCATGGGGAGCGAAGTCCAGCCCGTCTGGTTCGATCCCACAGAAGAGCTACTGTAGCACAAATTACTGAAAAAAGTTAATGCTGCTATGATAGAAAGGTGTCAGAACACACAGTGCATCACAACTTTCTGCGTATGGGGCTGTGTAGCCGCAGACTGGTCAGAGTGTCCATGCTGACACCTGTCCACCGCTGAAAGCTCCCACAATGGGCATGTGAGTGTCAGAACTGGACCGTGGAGCAATGGAAGAAGGTCGCCTGGTCTGATGAATCACTTTTTCTTTTACATAATGTGGATAGCTGGGGTTAGGGTCCGATCCGATCGAGCATCCCTGGGATGTGCTGGAACAACAAGCCCGATCCAACAAGCCCGATACTTACAACTTATAGGACCTTAAGGATCTGCTGCTAACGTCTTGGTGTCAGATACCACAGGACACCTTCAGAGGTCTTGTGGAGTCCATACCTCGACGAGTCAGAGCTGCTTTGGTGGCAGGAGGGGGAGCTTCACAATATAAGTGGTTATTAGTGGTGGTTTTAATGTTGTGGATGATCGATAAGTTGAATAATAGTTTAGACTCTGGTACGCCGCTACTAATCTTAATATTTGAGTGTTCCCACTCACATATTAATCATGATGTTCTGGATGAATGTGTTGATAATCGAGTATGTTTATTATGGAGGCTAGGAAAACTGGACATAGACTGATAACGATTATGGTGACCATATTCATATATAGAGTGCGGTAGGTTTTGATGAAGATGTTGCTTCTTTTCAGCCTCAGCTCCTGCTGCCTAATTCCAGCCGTCCTGGGGAGAGTGCTGAAAAGTCTGGGACGCCCCTCTGACCTCGCCGTTCTGGAGTACGACACACCCACGCGCACGCACGCACACACACACACGCACACCCACGCATGCACGTGCACACACACACACACATACACACACACGCACACACAGACAGTGTACAGTATATCTGGGTCTCTGTCTTCTAACTACTTCACTGTTCCCCGTTCCTCCGTCAGTCTGTCCAACAACTCTCTGGGCAATAAAGGTCTGAAAAAGCTGCTAGATCACCTGCCTCACCTCAGCTGTATCCAGGAAATCAAGTAAGGATATTATGACTATTACAGACCTACCAACCTGCACACGTGTTTTGTACCAACCAAAAATATCTTGGTAAAAATACGTAGGTACGAAATGCCAGGTGAAACTAGGCAAAAAATATATATTATTGTAATTTAATTACGGAACACAATCAATCAATACAAAACAATGACCGGTGACTGAATGCCGATCAGTGTCAGATATATTTTCAGATTCTGTGCCGGTTAAATATACATAGCCGATACTGTGCTCATGTACTGTAAAAAGTAAAAAGATGTAACTTAGTTGCGTAGTTGATGCAAAGAGAGCAAAAGAGAGAAATGTCGGCTGTTTGGAGGTATTTCAAGGTAAGCCAAGATTGCATAAATAATTTATCGCCTGACAATATTCTGAATATTGCGTATATCGCTGTCACTCTGTCTGGTTGCTCCTAGTGCACAAGCTCCATTCCTGATGAAAAGTTTGAATCTTTTGTGAGACTCGGTTCCTCATGAGTCACTCAGTAAAACGAGTCGTTTGAAGGGATTCAGTCGGTTTAACGCACGGTGAGGGAAGGAGGACTTCCTGTGAACGCGAGTTAGAAGAGTCAGCCATTTATTTTTATTACTTTCTTTTGCAATAATTGCAATTTAGTTTGGAATGGCAAGTACCATATAAATGTATATTTGCACATAGAGTGAAAGACTTTCATTTGAAGTTTGAACTGGACATTTAAATGTTAGTTATATGTTAGTTAGTTATAGTTAGTTAAAACTCAGGTTACAGGTTGAATTATACTGAAACTTGGTGACAGTCACGTATTCAATTTTATTGAAACTCAGTGACAGTTTCATGTTCTATTATTGTTCCATAGTGAATAATGAACAGTAGTAAACACACAGTGTCAAAATCAGCAATGTTAATATTGTGGTAACTGAAAATCACAGCGGTAGTCTGTAGGAGCAGCTTGTCCTATAAGGCGAGCGTGATCGCACCATGCAATGTATTTGTCATTGACGTACAGCAGTACCTAATGAAATGATAAGAAAATTTGATTTCTACCATCACGGATATAAACTCAAAATAATCAGACAACAATGTAAAAGTTATTTAATTGTCAATGTTCAATTATGCACATACAATTGAATGAAAATCTGAATCGGCCAGAATCAGAATCAGCAGATCAGATGATGCATTTCAAGGGGTATATCCTCCCTGTTACACTATTTTGGTACTCAAAACATTTTCCCAAGTTTGGCAGGTCTGCTATTATTTTATTACTTGAACAAATAAAAAACTGAAAATTTATCATCATGTACACATTTTAGATTTTGTTTGTTTGTGTGTGTGTGTGTGTGTGTGTGTGTGTGTGTGTGTGTGTGTGTGTGTTTCTCAGTGCCAGCAGAAACGACTTTGCGGCCAAAGAGGTGGTTCTTCTGGCCACCGCCTTCTCCTCTCATCAAAGATTGACAGAAGTTCACGCCAGGTACTTTGGTAACATTGTCGTCTAGCAAGTCCTCTTCATACATGACGCCACCAAACTACAGTCTAGAACAGGCACGTGCAGGGGGGTCGGTGGGTGCCAGAGCACCTGCCCCTTTGCCCCTTTGATGCCCCATTGTGCCCTTTTTATGAGGGGCCGGGTTTTTTTTAAGCGTGAATGGGCATCGAGGTAGCGGATTGTCTGGGCCAGATATGCATATTCATGAGGAACGCGTCCATGGCGCAACCGCGATGTGCGCACAGCGGAGCGCAGATGACGGGCACCCCGATGCGCACCATCGCAGGCGCCTTTGGTCTGCGCTCCGCCGTGCCGCTCCGTTTTCTTATTGAACGAAAGAAAACACTGTGCGTAACGGGAACAATTGCTCACTCACCCCCCAAATGCCTAGAACCGGAGCTGGGGGTCCATGTGCCTTTTCTTTTTTTTTTTTGGAGCACCTGCCCGTCTTAACATCTCTGCACGGGCCTGATCTACAAACATAAGTTTTCTAACGATTGCTGGCCATGTTGGTTTTCCACAGTGACGGATGCCGGGATCAGGTGATCCTGAAGTTCTCTCATTGCAAAAGGTACAGATGGCTCTTCAGTCAAACACACAAACATTTACATTTATTCATTTAGCTTTTGTCTCATGTTGTAGTAATTACTGTATGTTAAAATAACAACTTATAACTAATCAATATCATCAACTCGGGTTGTTAGTGCGTTATGTCAGTACAATAACTTAAAACCAGTCAACATCAACAAAACAGGAATAGTTGTCAGTCAGTTCACCCCTTTCTCAATCTTACAGCGATGAAGAGGAGCAACTCAAGTATTTCAGGTACTTCGTACCGTAAATTGATTCCTAACTTTGGAAACTTTCTAGCACTCTCTGCAATCTTGCTCCTCTCTGGCTTTTAAAATGATCACTGTTCCTGTCCTTTGTAAGGCTCCGACACACTTCTAAACTTACTTTGTTTTAAAGTGATTGAAATAAAATCAACTAAATAGAAATGAAAATCTGTGGTTTTTCATCAGCTCCACTGCTCTTCCTTCTCCTTGTGCTCCGCAGGTTGACCCACAGCAGTATCCTGCCGTCTGATTTGACCAATCTGTGTCACAGACTGTCTCGCTGTCCCTCCCCTCTGGAGCTGGAGTAAGTAGAGCAGTTACATTGTATTATATTAATTGAGATATTTAAAGTTTTATTTTCACGTAATTCATGTTTTTTCCAAATGTTTTGTCAGCGATAGGGCGATATGTCCAGATAGGGCCAGAACATTATGGGAAATCTGTCACCAGACAGACAGACTCCGTTGCAGCTTGTGACTGTGCTTAAATGCAGTCCAATGAGGGACATATTTAAGTTAGATCTCCTTTTCAAAAACGAGAAGCTGATAATATTGTCAGAATGTTCTTAAATGTTAAACTGATAAAAAATGTTTGCAAACCATGTATTTTATCAAGTTTTTCAAGGTTTCATTGACTCTTTTCCATTTCCGCAAATCAGCTCTTTTGGCTTTGTACACGCTAAGGTTAGAGGCAGCAGCAACTGCAAAAAGAAGCTTTAAATAAAATGTGATATTGCTCTTCAAAATATGTCAAAGAAATGCACTAAGACACGTGTTACGTTTTAGTTCCTGTGTTCGTAAAAGGAGTTTAACATTTTTTTTTAAGTCCCTATGAAGTGAATTCACTGATTTGTTTAAAACACATTATACATGTTTTGTTAAGTAATTGCTTAACATGAGAAAAAACTGAACGATGTAGTACTGAATTGTGGAGCGAGACTGTTCCTCCCCTAACACTATAAAACAATTTTTTGATAAGGCCGGTGTTGAAAAATAGCAAACCTATTCTTTAACATGTTTAGTATATTTGAAATCATATGAAATTGCTGAAATTGGAAAGCTGTTTGACCTTTGATACTCTGGTGTTCCTTGCTGTCAGTTTGTCTCACAGCCCGCTGGAGGACCAGGCCGCTCGGGTGCTGCTGAAAGTCATTCCGTATATGGCATCACTGCAGACGCTTGAGTAAGACACACTCACTTCCTCTCCTCAAACTGTGGCGTTACTGCAGGTCTAGAAATGTACCATCCCCCATATCTTGAAACGTGACTTCTTTAATGGGATCAGGATGGGGTTCTGCTTAATCTGACTATTTACAGCATGTACATTATAACCATGCATATCAGACCCGTCAATCCAAGAATAATAATCATGCAGAACCTGAGACCTAAATACCAAAAAGGTAACATGGAAATGGTCAAATAAAAAAAATGGTAACCTGTCTTAATCCCTTTGTCTTTTTTTCTTACACAGTGTCAGCCACTGCATCACGTCCATTGATGTGGCACTGACATTGGCAGGCTGTTTGACTGACAACCAGCAGGTCAAATCAGTGGAAATCAGGTATGGGTGTCACTTTCATCCCTCCATCCATCAATCCATCCATCTGTTAATGCAGCCATCCATCCTTTCATCCCTCCATCCATTCATCCTTCCATCTCTTTATTCACCCATCCTTCAGCCATCCAAGTTTTAGTCTCAGTGTTTACCTGCATGTGATTCATCTACAATAAATCGATCACACACATTCACTGGGAGATGTTATAAGTGTTTCAATTTCTCTTTGTTTTTTATAGTTTTCAATGATGGTATTTGAATTGTTTCTTTACTCCAGGCGTTCGGGAGAATCCATCATCCAGTTTGACGACGTGAAGGCAGAACACATCTGCTGCAGGTCAGTGTTTAACCTTATTAGTTATTTTACTCCATGTTTGTCGGGATTTGTGTGTTTTTGAGTGCAGTTTATGCGCTGAAGTGGAATTTAATTCAGCTTGGCCCACAGCGTGTTGAATTGGATTTGAACGTTTTTTTAAATCATTTTTCAATATCAGAAATTCTAAGAACGTCCATTCCAACCATCTATTTAAGTGGTGCAGAGGCAACCGCTCGACCTGAACCTGTCATTGCCCTAACATTCTGCCACAGTTAAATAGAAAATATGTTGATCACTCTCTGCTTTCCCACATGCACTGCAACCCTGAAATTATCCGGACATTAATTGGATGAGCTGTGAACGCAAATATCCAAATTATTTGACCCGGACATTACCTGGACTTTACCCAGCCGGCATACTAGTACAAAGTTCGGGTAATGTCCGATAGAGCAGTATGTGTGAACTGAACAGGTAATTTTCCAGATCATTCATGGCGAGGGAGTGGGCGTGTCGCATGTTGATGACGTCTCCATCATGCGGCAGTTATTTACCTTCATGCGGATCTTCGTGCACAGAGCGTAGCTGCTTTGTACTCCTTTCTGCTTTCCTTTATTCCTTTCCACTCTCGTTTATATTGTGGATACGTCCAAATACATGGAGTATCCACGCAAAAAAAATCCCAACTACTTACAAGTCTGTAGCCTCATCCGCCAGCATCATTAAGTCACATTCCTCCAGCACGCTGTCCCCTTGTCTAAACCAAAGGGATTATTTCCAGGTAGTGTAAACGCATCTGACACCGACAATCTCCTTTTTTTGCTACATGTGTGAAAGGGTAAATCCGGACAATTTGTGGATAATCAGGTCCGGACATTATCCAGACATTGTCCGGAGTGCATGTGCGAAAACAGCACAACAGTATTGACCAGTTGAATAGCTTTTTGTTTGTGTCATTACAGGATAACTCATTTCACCCTGAACAGTGATGACTTGGAGCGGCTGGCTGGGACTTTAGAGAAATGTCCTCAAATAGCAGATCTGGAGTATGTCACACATTCACCATCTTATTGTTTATTAGGTTTGGGCAGATTGACGATTCAATCGTGAATCGTTGATTGACATTAATTACAGACGATTTTTTTTTTATCTGTTCGGAGAAATCCGAGAATTGAAACGGTGTTAGTGTAGTTTACCGTGTTCTGAAACTGATCCCCCGCTCTGAATCGATCAGAGCGGAGAGGGAGAGAGCCGTTGTTGTGATTTTATGTGTTCTTCTAGCCCTCATTGTGAAGTGTATTGTCTGAAACAACTACGACCACAGAATGGAATTTCTTTCATATTCTTTCAAGTGAAATGTATTTGGTTTATTTAGTTTCCTACTTGTTTGGAAAATGATGTGGATGGAGTGGCTGGGACCCCGGCGGGGAGTGTGGGGGTTCCCTGTTCTGTCAAAGCAGTCCCCATGGAGTCCCCACATTAAAAACATTTCATGGTCCCGCATGTGGGAAAAAAAGTCAACAACTTCTGAGTTGTTTTTTTTGATTGCTCAAAAGTTCTCCTGTGTTTTAAATCTATTAATTTTCATTTATTTTCTACTTGTACAAAACAAAAATGTTAAACCCAACTCAGTTAAGGGACTGTCCTGTTCTGTCCCGTTCCTGTGTCCCCACTGTCCCCTGCCGTGTCACGCATGTCTCCCCGTTGCTTTCGGTTTCTATGGAACTTAATTTAGCAAAAACTAGATATTTTTTGTGTAAATACTTTACTTTAAATAATAAATTCTGCACTTCTGTAATGGTGAGACCACATTTTCCCCATTACATAACGTTCTTTGCATGTACACCCGATTTATGATACCTACCGATTTACGATAGAATCGTAAATCAGTGATCGCATATCAGCATATATCATATCATATCATATATCTCAATTACTAATAATACGTAGCATTTAATCAGATTTCTACATTTTAACCAGTACAAAACCTTGTTGTTTCTTTTCATTCAGTTTATCCAACAACCTTTTGCAAGATGAAGGACTCAAGTTTTTTGTGAAGACTCTGTTCAGGCTAAACATCAGCAGAACTGTCAAGTAAGACAACTGTGTTCAAGCAGCCAATATACTCCACTGTATAACAGTTTTCCCTATCTGGCGTGATTGTTACTTAATATAATTAAAACAGTAAAAAAAGACACATTTTAATTCAAACTGTGATTGAGAAACTACTTCAAATACATGTTTGCTTTGTCTATTTGACATTAACGCTTGACAAACTGGTCCATATTGACATTTCACTGATGTTTTTCTGGTTAGTCTGAGCAACAACGGCTTGAGCCAGCAGGGGGCACTCCATGTGGCTGGGACACTGTGCCCCTGGGATAAGGTCTCTGGTATAAAACTCAGGTGAGTCTTCTCACTCACTTCTTGAGTGCAAAATCAGTATTTTTTTGCAGGGAAAGGCAGACCAACAGTGGCAAACAGCGTATGGAGAATCACATGCATAACGCTAATAACTTGAATGGCTATTTCTTATATAAAGTGTCAGCTAAAAAAAAATCGAATGTTTTTTGTTTTTTACAAAATAATCTTGTGGATTACCACTTTAACGACTTGATGAATCGATGAGAATGAACAAACAAACCAGTCAAACCTACATCCTGGTATCTGTGTTTCTGTTCATTTCCATGTCTCTGCTGGTGTGGTGTGTGATATCAGTTTGGGAGAGGAGAAGAGTACTATCATCGCTTTCAACCAAGGTGGAAGCATTGAAAAAAGCCTTAGGTAAAACAAAGAACACTATGCATATACAGTATAATTACTTAGTTAGCGTCTCATTATGTGTAACCTCATTTTCGTCAGTACTGTATAACTCCAGTTGGGAGTGGGAATTTCTTTCTATTTTACTCTATTTTCCCTTTACTGCTTTTCCATATTTATCCCTCTTTCTCTCTCTACGATCCCTTCTCTTCTCACTCCAGCACCAGCCAGTGGAATTTGGATCCGGACCATCTAGCCAAACTATCAGAGATCCTGCGTGGCTGTCCCGGTCTGACCAAGCTGGAGTGAGTAGATCTAGATCTCCTCTTCAACCTTGTTAGTGACGAGGTGAAAAGTATCATATGAATACTATATAAATCACAGGTTCAGAAACAACAGTCTCAGCGCCCAGGGTATTACAGACCTGGTGAAAACGCTCAACACCGGCCACAGAAAACGCTCTGTCAGGTGAGACAACAGGGTTAAAGTTTTCATTTATTGTGGACTGTGAGTGTTTGAATGTGTCGTTGGATATTTTAACACCCACTACTGCTGAATGAATTTTTAAGAAAACACGGCCTCTGTGCATTTCTTCTCTTCTCTTCCTTCTCAGCATTGAGGAGAGTTGGATACAATCGAAGGCGGCTGTTAGTTTGGTGTGTCGGTGCCTGGACGTCTGCAGTGACATAGACACTATTAGGTGCATACACACAATCATTAGAGAACTCAGAATACTGTGTTTTGCTTTTTTGGTATATAATATACAGTACAACTATCAGCCACAACATTAAAACCACTGACAGGTGAAGTGAATAACATTGCTCATCTTGTTCCAATGGCACCTGTCAAGGGGTGGGATATATTAGGCAGCAAGTGAACAGTCAGTTGTTGAAGTTGATGTGTTGGAAGCAGGAAAAATGAGCAAGCGTAAGGATCTGAGCAACTTTGACAAGGGCCAAATTGTGATGGCTAGACGACTGGGTCAGAGCATCGTGTTACCTGTATGCAGTGGTTAGTACCTACCAAAAGTGGTCCAAGGAAGGACAACCGGTGAACCGGCGACAGGGTCATTGGCGCCCATGGGCTCAATGATGCATGTGGGGAGTGAAGTTTAGCCTCTCTGGTTCGATCCCACAGAAGAGCTACTGCAGCACAAATACAGAAAAAGTTAATGCTGCTATGATAGAAAGGTGTCAGAACACACAGTGCATCACAGCTTGCTGTGTATGGGGCTGCGTAGATGCAGACCGGTCAGAGTGTCCATGCTGACCCCTGTTCACTGCCAAAAGCGCCTACAATGGGCACCTGAGTGTCAGAACTGGCTTGTTCTGATGAATTACATTTTCTTTAACATCATGTGGATGGCCGGGTGCGTCTGCATCGTTTGCCTGGGGAAGAGATGGCACCAGGATGCACTATGAGAAGAAGGAAGCCGGCGGAGGCAGTGTGATGCTCTTGGCAATGTTCTGCTGGGCAACCTCAGGTCCTGTTATTCAATCGGATGTTACTTTGACCTACCTAAACATTGTTTAGGCGGGTCAGAACTGTTTTGGCAGTACAAGGGGGACCTACACTATATTAGGCTGGTTGTTTTAATCTTGTGGCTGACCAGTGTGTGTCCTTTATACTCCTTCACCATGCAGGGTGCTCAGAACTACACTCCACCTCTCTTTGGCAAAGTTTACTGAACCATCGTCAAAAAGGTAAGGATTATGTCTGGTGTCTTTGAAGTTTTGTATGAAATACTTTGTTTGAATAAAAAAATATATATACAATTTATGGGTCAAATTTTACTTGTGAATAAAACAATAACAAAGCCAGCATTTGTTATCAATGAAAATGTCTTCAGCATTTGGTAATCTGACTTATTTTTCTGACATTCTAATGGTGTCCCTCCTAACTTTACAATATCCTAGTGCATGCTGCACTAAATCATATTAAATGGGAAACTCAGGTTTATATTCTCTTAAATGTGATCATGTGTGTGACACAGTGTTCATGTCTGTTTTTTTTAGTGGTGAGTCCGCTGACCTGGATCATTCAATTTCTACAAAAAAAATAGGGTAAAATTCTTTAAGCTCACGATTTCTATCTCATTAGTGACTTATAGCCCCATTTTAACTCAAAATTTCTTGAATACATTTTGGAATTACTAAGAACATGCTTAGGTAAAGTGTCAAATGGAGGGCAGTATAAGGACATATTTCCTCTACATGTACTCCTCACTTAACGACCGAATTCCGTTCCTACAGCCAGGTCGAATTGGTTGATAAGCGGGGACCCACCCCCTCACCGTTATTTCAGTGTTGGAGATTGCGAATGCTAGTGTAGTGAATTCTGACAGACTGCGGGAACGAGACTGAGACTGAGAATGGTGATGCGCAATGAGATACTTTACGCTGAGAGGTATTGTACGCAGCATACATTATCGACTGGTCAGAGAGCTGGGACTAAGTCTGAAAGGTCGTTAAACAGGTTGGTCGTTAAGTGAGGATCTGTATTTTTGATCTGTATTTATCTGTATTTTGTCAGTGGATGGTTTTGATGTTCCTACTCTTTTCTCCAGCTCTTCTCCTGTATTCTCTTCTCTTCCTGTATTTCTTATCTGTTTCTTATCTTCTCTCTTCCAGCCTTGTGGACTGTGCAGTAGAAGGTTGCCATCTAGTGGCGGTTAGCAGCGTTCTCCAGAGAAGTCCTCTCCTCACAGAGCTGGAGTAAATCCCAAATTTTTTTTAACCTGACGATAACACATAAATCCCAGATTTTCCACACTAGTCAATGCTTTCTATAACACAAAGAGATCAATAGGGATGTTACTTTATTTAACTTCTCCCCTGTGTGTTTTCTGTCCGTAGCTTGTCCCACAACAACCTGGGTGGAGAGGGAGCTGAGTTCCTCTGCTCCATCCTGCCCTCACTGACAAACTTTACCACTCTCTGGTAAGAGGTTTGAGGGAAAACAAGAATATACTAAATCATCTTTGTCCCTGAGGCACAGTTATATTGAATTAATGACACAAAATTTGTATATTTTGATTAAAATACAAACAGATATACTGCCTTCTTTTAGAGATCAAGCCATTGGCGCTGGTGTTTTTTGGCCTACTTACTTCAGCTTAAACAATATTTTCTATATAGAATCATCTCTGATATCTGATATGACAATTAATCCACAAAAGACAGTATCATTCCACTGCAAACCACAACAGAAAACCACAATCAAAATTTCACCGCATCAGATTGTATTTAGAATTAGACGGCTAAGAAAAAGCCTGTCTCTTAGCCTGTCAGGTCACGTGCTTGGAGACAGAGACGCTGAGATTCTCGCTGGAACGTTTCCGAGGATGCCATGCCTCACATCGGTCGAGTAAGCGCTCTACCATACACATCGCATCAAACACACAAATACGTTGATTTGATAGAAATTCTGATGCATGTGAAAGTTATGGCTTCTCCCCCAGTTTGTCCCATTGTTCTGGGTGGAGTCCCGCTGGCGGCCTAGCGCTGGTCAGAGCTCTGGGACAGTGCGTCCAACTGGAAGGACTTTGGTAACATTCACCATTTAGACTTAAAGACATACATGCAGAGATATTCTCTTCCTCTTGGATAATTTGTTAAAGCTGTGTGTGTGTGTGTGTGTGTGTGTGTGTGTGTGTGTGTGTGTGTGTGCGTGCGTGCGTGTGCGCGTGTCTCTAGTCTGGACTCAGTGCCCTTGGATGAGGACTTCAGATTGTGTCTGGCCCAAGGACTACACAAGACCAACTCCATTCGCCGACTGAAGTGAGTACTACAGTGGGACTTGCAGCGTGCTCGTTCCCAATCAACGTGCAGTAATATAGTATGGCCTCCACCAGAATGAACAGTCTCAAGTTATTTTGAATGCTACATAACTAAATAATGTTAAAGAAATAACTGCCTGTGATGAGGATCTTGGACTCTGGGTGCTTAAGAATACCTAAACATTAAGGTATATTTTTTGTGATTTGCTGTTTGATCTTCTTCCTTGTTGTGATTTACTTGTTTTTTAAATTTAGTATTATTTATTTTTTGTTCTGTGCTGTCAGCACGCTGGCCATGCAACAGAGTGTATTTTTATGCCTTTGCATCCAAGACAGAGTTGATCTGCAACTGGAGTTCCAATTCCAAACCTGCAGAGCCAATCTTTATTAATCATCAAAAAAACACTTAATGAGACCGGTGGAATGCCACAAGCACATGACCACTTATTCATTTATTTAGTTAGTCTCTGAAACAACTGTTTGTCTGTAAACCAGAACTTCTCATTGTTATAACTCACTGTGGAAATAGAG